>NW_005200010.1:115688-118056 GCF_000372725.1 Emiliania huxleyi CCMP1516
GGTTTTTCCTGGAGCCGTACGAATACACTGTTGATCCGACACCATGATGGTTACCTGTGTTATAGCCCCCCGCACCCAAGTTCCACTCGTGCGACGTAGGACGTACCAGCGGGGGGCATTTACTACGTTTACGAAAACAAACTAGTCGCGAGCTGGGTTGCCTCAAAGACCCCTTTTGGAAAACCGTACGTCGCGACAAAAATTCTGACGATGCACGCGCCCCAAAAAGCGGCGGCAAAAAGCGCGTGGCCGCAGCGCGTTCGCCGTTGCAATTCTGAGCAATGGCCGAGGCCGACGCGACGGCTGCAATCGCTGCGCTCAAGGACGCGGGCCTGATCAGGACGAAGAAAGCCGACTGGCGGCTCGTCGCAGCGGCGCAGGCCATGCTCCACGGCGCTCACTCAGATGAGTTCGCCGCGGCCGAGGCGATGGGAAAGCCGATAAAGCAGCGGAGCAAGGTCTCGAACTGGTTGGACAAGCTCCGCGAACTCGAGCGGATGCGCGCGGCGCCGCGCAGCCAGCCCGGGAGCGGCGGATCGGCGGCGGGCAGCAGCTTGCTCGTGCAGCCTGGCTGGGTTGACGAGCACGCACCGGGCGTGCAGCAGCTGAGCGTGTCGGCGCTGGTCGTTTCGCCCGGCAAGCAGCACGCGACGCGCTCGATCAGCGCGGTCGTGACGACGCCGCTCGGCACGAAGCGCCCGGCCAGCGCGACGGTCGACTACACGCTGCCACCCGACGGCGAGCCGGCGAGCGCTGCAAAGCGGCGCGACGACCGGCACCGCAAGCGCGAGGAGCGCAAGATCAGGTCAATGGATTTGAGCGCAGCAGCGCAGGCCCACGCAGAGGCCGAGGCTGGCCGCCAACGCGCGCTGCGCGAGAGCGGTCGTGAGGATCGTGTGCAGCAGCGCGAGGTGAGCTTCGTCCTGGACAGGATTATCCGCCGCCTTGAGCGCCAAGTGCAAGCTGAGGAGCGGGTCCAGCGGCGTGAGCTGTTTGTGTGGAGCTGCCCCGCAGGCTGCGGGCCTCAAGCGGCCGACTGCGGCCGCTTGATATTTCGCCGCCAGTGCATGCCCACAGCTGACAGCATCCGCCGGAAACAGCTGTTCATTTTGCGCAGTGACCTGCTCGACCGTGATTCTGGCCTTCTCGGCCTCGGTGACTTCCGCAGCATCGGCGGGCACTCATTTTTGAAGAAGAAGCAGTGGGAGCTCTTCTGTCAGCAGGAGCAGACCGCGTCCGAGTTTCTCCCGGGCGTAGACGACATCCTCAGCGACTCGGAGGTCGCCGAGATCCAGAGCGACTTCCTCTCGCTGTGGGACGGCAAGGTGCAGTCTCGCTGTGGGCCTCAAATTCACTTTTCCAACTGGCTCAGCCGCTACCTTGAGAACGGCGAGGTGGTGACTGGCAACTACGAGTACCGCGGGCGCACAATCGAGATTGTCTACCCCGACCAGTTTGGAGACCATCTCCCAGTCGGCGCGCCGGCGTGCGCACGGCGGGGCTGCTCCGGCTGCTGCTACTGCAAGGGCGTGCCTTTGCCCGTCATGCTCGAGGTCGACATCTGGTTCCGGCCAGGAGTGGGCTGGCATACAGGGTACGGGCGTACGGATGAGCCGCCCCGCTACTCCATTCGGAGATGGATGAGCTTGGGCGAGCTCAAGCGGCAGCTCGACAAAGTGGTGAGCAGTCAACCCGAGCCGCCGCGCTGCAGGGAGCCTGTGCCTGCCTACTTGCTCAACCGCCGGGAGGACGTGCGCGAGCCACCGAAGCAGCGCGGCGTGGTCTGCTTGCCGGGTCGGCTGCGTAGGCTTCTCTCCCCCTCAGAGGTGGCTGCGTCGCTTGCTGCAGTTGGGGTGCATCTCGTGCTTCTTGAAGGCGACTCACGCGCACTCGAGCCGACGCCGGAGGAGAGTGCGCTCCTCGAAGCTCACCGTGCCATGTGCACAGAGGAGGGCTCGGTGGAGGAGGCGAGAGCGGAGAAGCGTCTGGCGGAGAACGACGAGCGACGTGGATGGGAAATTCAAAGTGAATTTGAGGCCCGGCGAGGCTGCGGGCAGCGGCTGCGCCGGCCCCTCGACCCTCGAGCGAGGCCTCGCCGCGGGGACCTGGTCTACCTTTCGCCTACCTCGACGCAGTCCGAGCCCACCGTCGCCGCCGTCCTCGCCGTCCACAACACCTCCGACCTCATCCCACACCACGTGACTGGCATGGATCTCATGGTCTGGGACCCGGACCGCCTCACCTTCAAACCGAGAGAGCACAGGGAGCACCCGGGGTGCTTGACGCTCTTCCCTCCCTGCTGTGGGAACGGTGCCAACTGCATGCACCTACGCTTCTCTTTTCCAGACTGGCAGTGGCCAGATGGTCG
>NW_005200010.1:118156-126531 GCF_000372725.1 Emiliania huxleyi CCMP1516
GTATCGCATGTCTTTGGAGCAGCGCGACGACGACGCGGCCGCAGAGCATGAGGATCGCGGTGGAGATGAGGACGGCACCAGCGTAGTCCATGCCTCCGAATTGAAGTCTCTCGTGGCCCCAGAGCTCCAGGGGCCGTGGCGGCCTGGGCGCTGGCGTCTTTCCCTGAGAGTTCCTGAGGGTTTCCCGGGAATGAAAGTTAAACGCGTCCCAGCGCTTAGCCCGCTCTTTCTGGTTACTGTTTTCTTTCTTTCTTTCTTTCTTTCTGGTTAAAGATGCGCTGCAGGCATATTCAAGATGCGTTGCGTTTTCCCTATTGAAAGTCGCGACAAATGTCCCTCGTCCAGCCTGCAGCATGGCGAGGCGCGAGAGCGCAACGCGGTCGCGGTGGCGCACCGAGAGGGGCCGCCTGGCCACCGCTGCCACGGCGCCGCACGGACTTCACCCACTTTCGCGACTGTGGCCATCCAACAGTCTGCCGGCGCGGCGGGCGCATTCGAATGCGCCGGCCGCGCCGGCAGACTGCCAGTGCTTGCTATCCCGGGCGCACGTCAGCCGCGAGGACAGCGCTGCATCGCCGCCACAGCAACGCCTCCCCCGCGTGGCCGCCGCCAGCAATGCCGCCGCCAGCCGCCGCATCCAGCCGCCGCCGCCAGCTGCCGCCAGCACTGCAGCGACAGCTCTCTGCTGCCCAGGCGCCGCCGCGGCCACGAGTGTCACCGCCACGTCCCACGAGTGCCACCGCCGTCAGCGTCGCCATGGCCACTGCCGCCGCCAGGGGGGCGAGAGAGGGGCTCCATATGTGTGTATGAGGTGTGTGTCTGGAGACTGTCGCTTCCTGTACAGGAAACGCAGGTATTTCGAATAGCAAACGCGCTTATACTTGCAGGGCATCTTTAAAAAGAAACAGTGCGCTTCGCCGATGAGACCGCCATGGCCATGTTTTCGCCCGGCGGTGATGCTCCTGAGTGCTGCCGCCTCTACGAGTGCGTTGTTCGCACGTGCGCCAACGATGGCGGACGCGATGCCGCCGCGAGCGCGTGCGCCAACGATGGACGCCACCTCGTCCGCTCGCGGCGAGCTGTGCAGCGTGCTCCTGATGGACGACGGCTTCAACATGCGGGAATACGTGGCGCGGGTGCTGATGATGGTGTGCGAGCTCTCCGAATCGGAGGCGGATCGCTTGATGATGCAGGCCCATTGGGAGTACAGCTCGGTCGTGGGCACGTGGGAGCGGCCTGTCGCGCAGCACATTTGCGACGGGTTGAAGCAGGCCGGCCTGCATGCGGCCATCCAGCCAGAATCTGCCATCCAGACCGATTCCGACGAGCCGTCTTGATGCTGCTCGTCGGCTGGTTGGCGGGCCCTGCTGCTGGGCTTGTGGGCTGCCCTCCCGCCCGCGTCCCGCTCCTTCGCGCCTCTGGCCCGAGGTGCCTCTCCGAGGGAGGCGAGGTGAGCCGGAGAATCTCGCCAAGCATGCCAGGCCTCTCTGGTGCCGCCGAGGAGGCGGAGGGCCGCGAGGATGCGCTCCGGGCGAGGCTCAAGCAGGCGCTGGCAGGTGGAGGCGGGTCGCTGCGCGAGGCGCTCCTGGGCGGCGGCGGTGTGTCCTCTCCGCCTCTGGCCGCCGCCCTCCGCCCGCTGATTGGGCAGCCGCTCGCGACGCGAGTCGCAGAGCTCGCTGAGCAAACGGAGGGCGCTGCCCCGCCGCGCCCGCTCGGCGAGTTTGAGTCGCGAGCCGCCTCGCTGATGGCTGCGGGCCGCTGGATCGAGGCGCACGACGTGGTGGAGGGGCTCCTGCTCGAGGCGAGCGGAGGAGGCCACTTGCACGAGGCGACCCTCGCGGCGCGGCTGCTCGAGGGCATGTGCCAGCACGAGCTGGCGAACGCCGCCGGGCTGGCGGCCGCGCTGTCGGCGCACGAGGAGGAGAAGGACTCGCCGCTGCAGTGCGGCTGCGTGCTCGCCGGCGAGGTGGTCGAGCCCTACTCGGACTTGGCGACCGCGCTGCATTTGGTGGAGAGCGACGCCAACGCCGCGCTCGGCCACGCGTTGTGCGTGGGCCTGACGCGGCCAGCGCTGCTGCCCGTGGCGGCTCAGATCGCGGCGCGCGCCGAGGCAGCTCTCGAGCCTCTCGAGCCGCGGCTGCTCGACGGTGGCGATGCCGACAGCGGCGGCGGCGAGGGAGAGGCGGCGGCGGGAAGGGAGGCGGCGGCGGGAAGGGAGGCGGCGGCGACAACGGGCGATCAGGTTGACGAGGCAGCCGACGAGGCGGCCGACGAGGATCTGACGGCGCTGGACGAGCTGGAGGGTCTGGTTGGGCTGCGCGAGGCTAAGGCGCACTGCCGTTTGCTGAGGGACGCCGTCGCGCTCGAGAAGGAGCGAGGCGACGACCCGAAGCTTAAGTCGCTCTCGCTGGTGCTCACGGGGAGCCCCGGGACAGGCAAGACCGCCTTCGCCCTTCTGTACGCGCGGCTGCTGGGCGAGCTCGAGGTGCTGCCTTCCGGGCGTGTGGTGCGCGTCACCGGCGCGCAGCTGCAGGACGGCGGCGTTGAGGCGCTCGAGGAGGTGCTCAAGGGCTTCGACGAGCCGGGCGAGGGCGGGCTGCAGGTGGGTGACGTGGTCGAGGCGCGGCGCGAGGGGACGTGGGGGCACTTTGGGCGGATCGTGCGCCACGACACTTCGCCGCGCGCGCGGCCTCCGTACAAGGACTCGTACGACATCCACTTCGGAGGGCGGGTGAGGTTCGAGCTCTCGGACGGGACAAGCGTCAGCCGGCGGGACAACGACTTTGACATTGGCGTGCGTCGCAAGGACATCCGCGCGAAAGCGGAGACGGGAGGCGTCCTCATCCTCGACGACGCGCACCAGCTGAGCACGAGCGAGAAGGCAGCGAGGCAGGTGCTCTACCGCCTGACGGAGGAGATGGACGCGCGCGGCGGCCGATTCGCCGTCGTCGTGGCGGGGTACGAGAAGCAGCTCTTCACAGAGGTCTAATCAATCGCCCGTTGACCGTCAACAAACGCGAGTTATGACTACTCATCCATCCTTGATCAGGTGATGAACTTCAACAACGGCGCGCTTTCCAGCCGGCTCCGCCGCCGCTTCGCGCTGCCGGACTTTGACGACGCCGAGCTGCTGCAACTGCTGCGCAGTCAGCTCCGCACGCGCCCAAATTACCATGTCCGCGACGACAAGTACTTGAGGATTGCGACGCGGAGGCTGGGCAAGGGGCGCGGCAGCTTAGGCTTTGGGAATGCGCGCGCGGTGCAGGCCGATCTCGAGCTGGCATTCGAGCGCCAGACTGCGCGAGTCGTCGCCGAGCGCAAGGCGGGCGCCAGCCCGGATATCTTTGCGCTGGAGAGGGACGACCTGCTCGGCGAGCCGCCGAGGCCGCTCGACGCGGAGACGTGCGCGCCGCTCCGCGCTCTCCGCGAGATGGAGGGGCTCGGTGCCGTCAAGGCGTCGGTCGACGCGCTCTTGCGCCTCGCCGAGTCGAACGCGGCGCGCGAGGAGCTCGAGCTGCCGACGGCGGAGGTCTCGCTCAACCGCGTCTTCCTCGGCAACCCGGGCACGGGCAAGACGACGGTCGCGCGGCTGTACGGCCAGATTCTGAGGGAGATCGGGCTGCTCTCCGTCGGCGACGTCGTCCTCGCCACGCCGTCCGACATGATCGGCTCGGCGCTCGGCCAGTCGGAGGAGCGCACGAACGCGCTGCTTGACCAGTCCGCCGGCTGCGTGCTCGTGATCGACGAGGCGTACGGCCTCGACCCGGCGAGCGGGGGCAGCTTCGGCGGGCCGGCGGGCGGGGGGGCCGCGGGCGGGGACCCGTACAAGACCGCGGTGATCGACACGCTCGTGTCGCGCGTGACTGGCGACGTGGGCGCCGATCGCTGCGTCCTGCTGCTCGGCTACCGCAAAGAGATGGAGCGATTCCTGCGCAAGGGCAACCCCGGCCTCGCGCGCCGCTTCCAGCTGGAGAACGCGTTTGTCTTTGAGGACTACGACGATCAGGCGCTGCTGCGCATTTTGATGCGCAACGTCGCTCGCCGCGGCAAGGAGGTCGCCTTCGACACGGCCAAGCAGGTCGTCCGCCGCGACCTCGCAAAGGCTCGGATGCGGCCCAATTTTGGCAACGCGGGGGCGGTCGACAATTGCGTCTCTTCAGCGGTCGTGCGTGCCGAGGCGCGCCTCGAGGCGCTCCCGGCCGACGAGCGCGCGACGCAGGGCGAGCTGCTGCTCGCGGACTTCCTCGTCGAGAAGCCGCACGTGCGAGACCCGTCTCTCGTCTTTGAGGGCCTCATCGGCTGCGAGGCCATCCGCACGCGGCTGGCCGAGTACCAGGCCGTCTGCGCGGCGGCGAAGAGGGCGGGGCGAGACCCTATCGACGACCTCGCGCTCGTGTTCTGCTTCCAGGGCTCGCCCGGCACCGGCAAGACCACGGTGGCGCGCCGCATGGGCATGCTCTTCGAGGCGCTCGGCGTGCTCCCTTCGGCCGAGGTGGTGCAGGTCTCTGCGAGCGACTTCTCCACAGGCTTCGTCGGCCAGACCGCCGCGCGGACGCGCGACATCTTCGACTCCGCGCGCGGCGCCGTCTTATTCATCGATGAGGCGTACCGGCTCTACGATCCTCTCGGTCGGTCGTACATGCAGGAGGCGGTGGACGAGATCGTCAACCTGCTGACCGAGGAGCAGTACCGCGGCAAGCTGGTCGTCATCTTCGCGGGCTACGCCGGCCAGATGTCGCGCCTGCTCGACGAGGTGAACCCGGGCCTCAAGTCGCGCGTGTCGGACGTCATCGACTTTCCGGACTTCGCGCCTGCCGCGGCGGCAACGATGGCGGCGCAGCAGCTCGGTGAGAAGCGGCTCCAGCTGCCGGCCGGTGCCGAGAGCCTCGAGCCGTGGATGCGGCGGCTCGTCGCGGCGCCGCGCTGGGCGAACGGCCGCGACGTCGAGACGTACGTGCGGCGCGTCGCCGTCGAGTGCGCCACGCGCGAGACGGCGGTCGTGCCCGACGCGGCGCTCGACGCCGCGCTGGCGACGGTGCTGCAGATGAAGGGCCAGCCGGCGGAGGCGGAGGAGGCTGTCGCCTCGCCAGCCTCGCCGTTCATGACGGCCGGCCCCGCCGTGCAGCGGGAGCCGCGCTTCGACATCGACATCGCGAAGGCGCTGCTGGAGGCGAAGATGGACAGCGGCGACGAGGACGACCCGGCGGCGGGCGCCGACGACGACCTCGCCGAGGCGCTGCAAGAGGCGATCGTCGGCCTCGGGTACGACGAGGACGACGCGGCGCGCGACAAGCTCGAGAGGCTGCTCGCCGGCTTCGCCGACGGGAGCGCGCCCTTCCCGGACGACCTGCGCTCTCGCGTGCTCCGCCGGACCGGCGCGTCGGCAGGCGCGGTCGACGAGGCGCTCCGGCGGCAGGCCGGGCCGGTGCTGACGGCGGTCCGGTCGGCGATCGCCTACCGCAAGAAGAGAGCGGCGCAGCTCGACGAGCTCGAGGAGGGCGACAAGGAGGAGGCGATCGACGAGGAGGAGCGCATCATGGAGCGCTTGCGGCAGCGAGGGCCGTGCCCCGAGGGCTTCTCGTGGTTCCGGCAGGGGAACGGCTGGCGCTGCGGTGGGGGGAGGCACTTCGTGTACGATGACGACCCGATCCTTCGAGAGGACTAGACGGGCGGAGGAGGTGCTCGCGGGCGGCGGGGAGGCTCCCCCTCAGGCTGTACCCTCCCCACTACTGTACTTTGGATTCGCACGCGTCTCTTTTCGCTCGCGGCGCCTGGGGTCATCCCCGAGAGCGAGACCGAGCGAGTGTACTATCTATTTGTCTGTGATGTGGTGAAGTATACTCTATTGTCTGGCTTTGATTTCGCCGCGCTTACATGTACATGCACCGTAGGAGCGGGTTTTGTTGCAAAAAAGGCTCGCCCCTTTCTTTTCTTTCGCGTCTCCCGTGCCGCCCAGCGCAGACCCCAGTGTCACGTGCGAGGGGGGGGGGCCTAGTTGTATAGGGTCGACGCTCGGTGTATCCAACTCCCGTCGGGGTTTCTCTAGCATTACGAAAACCGTTGGAAACAGATTTGTGAAAGAAAGAATTCTTCACGGCCTGCTTGCCGCCAGCGCCTCTGCCACGGCCTTCGCCCTTTCCGCGCGGATGCATGGCCCCACGCCGCCGAACAGGCCGCGCGGCACGTCGGATGGCGGCAAGACGTGTGCTGTCTGCGAGAAGCCATCGACCACGCGATGCTCAAAGTGCAAGGAGGTGATGTACTGCTCGGTTGAATGCCAGAGGCTCGGTGCGCGTGCGCCCCGCCACTGCGGCCGCACCTCCACCCCGCATGACTGCCTTGCCGACCCGGCCTTCGCTCGCGCGCAGATTGGAAGGCGGGCCACAAGCAGGTGTGCTGCAGCGGCACCAGCGCCAGCGCGCTGGCCGCAAAGTCGGCGGCCGCGGCGGCGCTTCCACCTCCGTGGGAGCCGTTCAAGCCCGACCCCGAGGTGGAGGCGCTGATTGACGAGGGCGCGGCCGCGCCCGTGACGGGGATGGCCAACGTGGGCAACACGTGCTTCCTCAACGTCGTCGTGCAGTGCCTCTTCCACGGCCCGCTCTGGCACTACATGCAGCGCGGCCTGCCGCGGCACAAGCCGCCGGCGGAGCACGAGCAGGGTTGCGGCGAGCCGGACTGCGTGATCTGCGAGCTCAACGAGCTGGTCAGGATGTACGCCAACCCGGGCGCGCGCAAGTGGATCGCGCCGCGCTCGGTCGTGCGGAAGACTTTGTCCGCGTGCGCCGGCATCGGGGTGGACTTTGGTCGGATGCACGACTCGCACGAGTTCGCCATCGCGGGCATCATCAACCGGCTGCTCAACGCCAACCTGCGCGGTGCGCCCGAGGCGAGCGGCAGCGACGAGTACGACTGCCTCGAGTGCCAGACGCTGCAGCACCACCTCTTCGGGGCTCTGCGCGCGCCGCTCCGCGAGAAGATGAGCCGAGGCCGGAGGGACGGGGCGGGCTGAGGCGGTGTGTGTGTGTGTCAGGTACGCGAGCGTGGTCACATGCGAGAGCTGCGGCCACCAGACCGGGCGCATGCAGCGAGACGCGAACGGGTTCACCCTTGCCCTCACCGGTGCTCGCGCCGCCGCGTGGCGGGAGGCGGAGGGCGAGGCTGGCGGCGTGAGGGCGGCTGTCCGCACATAGGCCGCACGCCAGAGACGCCGGAGACGGGGCTGCGCGCGTGGGTGCGCGGCGCGGCGCAGCGGGTCGGGGAGAGGGTGGGTGTGGTGCGCCGCTCCTCGCGCGGCCGTTGCCGTCGCGCCTCCCGCCGCTTGCTCACTTGGCTGCGGTGCGAGCGGCGCTGTAGGTCGAGGGGACGAGCGAGAGCGTCGAGGAGCTTCTCAAGTTCGACTTCGAAGGCGAGGCACTTCCTAGACACTGCCTAGACACTTCCTAGACTTCCTAGAGCTTCTCAAGTTCGACTTCGAAGGCGAGGCACTTCCTAGACACTTCCTAGACACTTCCTAGACTTCCTAGAGCTTCTCAAGTTCGACTTCGAAGGCGAGGCCTGGCCGAGACACAGACGAGGCCCGGCCGAGACGCGGCTGAGAAGCAGCCGAGCTGCTCACGCCTCGCCCTCCCTCCAAAGGTGAGTCGCTCGAAGACTACAAGTGCGACGGGTGCGGCAAAAAGGCGCGAGCCGATGCCCCTCCCCGCATCCGCACGGCCTGCTCGCCGCGCCTACCCCCTCCTCTCCTCTCCGCCTCCGCCTCCCTCCCGACCAACCGCTGCGCCCCCCGCTCCGCCGCCGCAGATGGACGAGATGGACGGCAAGCGGATCGTCAAGAGGAGCTCCCTCGTGGACGCGCCTCGCGTGCTTACCCTCGTCATCAAGCGCTTCAGCGGCGGCCACTTCGGGAAGGCGGGACCCCGCGCCCTCTCTGCCCTCTCTGCCCTCTCGCCCTTTTTGTCCTCCTCCCCTGCCCGCCTTCGAGCTCCGGAGCGGGCTCCGCCGCATCGCCCCGCCCCTCCCGCCCCTCCGACTCTTCACGGCCCGCCCCTCCGACTCTCGCGCCTCTTCACGGCGGCCGCAGGTCAGCAAGCCTGTCACCTTCGACGAGGAGCTCGACCTCGGCCTCGCCCTCCTCTCGCGCCCCGCCTCCGCCTCGCCGCCCCCGCCCTCACCCCACCCGAGGGCGCTAAATGACGAGCGTGTGCTGAGCTGTCGCGCCCGCGAGCGCTGCGACCCAACGGACAGTAGCATGCAGCACAGGGCGGCGAGCTCATCACCGCTGCTGGCGAGCTGCCACCGCCGAAGCGACCAGTCGGGTATGAGGTGACGGACCGACTGAAGATGTCCTTCGTCGTCGCCGGCGAGCCGGCAGGCGA
>NW_005200010.1:127167-131479 GCF_000372725.1 Emiliania huxleyi CCMP1516
ACATGCTCTTCTACCGCCGCCTCCCCGCCGAGCCCGCCCAGCACGCCGACCCAGACGCAGACGCGGACGCAGACGCAGGCGCCTCGGCAGCCTCCTCCTCCGCCGCTCTCGCCGCCTCCAGCTCAACCGACGCCGACGCGCCCGCGCCCCCGGCCTCGCCCCAGCCTTCCGCTTCGGAGGCGGCAGAGGAGGCGGGCAGCGGTGCGGTGAGCGGCGGAGAGGCCGCCGCCTCCTCCGACGAGAGGAAGGCGGACGGTCTCGCCGCGGCCGCTGCCGGCATGAGCGCCGGCGGTGCGGGAGAGGGCGGTGCGGGCGAGGGTGCGGGCGGCGATGAGGCAGGCAGCTCCGAGCCGGCGCTGTGCCACTCCACCTCACGGCATCGAGACAGCTCCAAGTTTGAGGGCGACGAGTAC
The DNA here is from genome assembly GCF_000372725.1 of Emiliania huxleyi CCMP1516. NCBI lineage: Eukaryota > Haptophyta > Isochrysidales > Noelaerhabdaceae > Emiliania > Emiliania huxleyi. The sequence continues at coordinate 127,581 of NW_005200010.1, forward strand.
TACAAGCTCTGCATCCCCCTCCCGGGCGTGTCGACCCTCGTGCACGAGCAGCCCGCCTCGATGATCTCGGAGAAGCAGTATACCTTCAAGTCGTCAGGCCACGACGTGGACGTCGAGTGGCCATCGCCGGTCGACGAGACGCGCGCGCACGCCCGCTTCGTGCGGTCGCGCTCGGAGCTGCAGGTGTTCGCGCCGCTCGCTGCTGAGTGACCCACTCCCCGGGCTAAAGCCCGAACAGCCCTCGAGCCGCGGCCCCGCGGGCGAGCCGAGAGAGAAGTCGAGAGAGCAACCCGGACGGCGCGCTGCCGGTCGATGCGAGACCTCGCCGGCGTGAAGCCGGGACAATGTGGGATCGTCTGCCGTTCCTTGTGAAATGTATGATACAGCATACAGTGTAGGACGAAATACACACTCGCCATAAAGGCAAAACCAACAATAAAGCACGGAACCCTGCACAAAAAGTCAAAGAGATCTCGCACGGGCGGGGGGGGACCTGTTCCTTTTTACCCATCTCACAGTAGAGAGAGGTGTCCGTTTTATTTAGTTATTTAAAAACCAACAGGGAATGCTCCGCCTCGGGAATCCCCTCTAAAACGCCAACGAACACTATAAGCAATAAGGGACAAGTGGGTCACAAAGAGGGGCTCTGGGCCGGCGCGGGGGCCCCAGAGGGTGTCCATGCGGGGGGGAGATGGGGTCCCATGGCCCGCCGCAGGCGCCGATTTTTTGGAGTTTTTTTTCGCGATTTTTTACTTGTTTTCATGGGAATTCGGCGTACTTGCGGCCATGCTATCACGCCTTGCGACAGCCTGTCGGCGCAGCTGACCGTGCCATGATGCACAATTGATCACCTGCATAGCTCGCGGCCTTTGTATCAAGCATTCAGTGATGACGTGATCGTACGGCCAGTAGGAAGGTGTCCTTCCAGCTGCGTGCACGCTTCTGGCGCAATGCGCGTCACCTCGGATTGGCTGCTGGCACTCTCGAGGCTATGCCTACACAGCCTCGCGCGCATGGGCAGTCAAGAGGGACCACGCACCTTCTCAGGACAGCGCCGGCGCCTCTCTCTTGGACCGGCAAACTTGGTGGTCTCGTGTCACCAATGTGGGACCAGTGCGGCATCGCGCCATCGACAGCTCTGAACTGCGCCTCACCACTGACCGGGAAGGCCGCCAAGTGGGCCAGCACAGGTCGCACATTGTGGCAGCAGTCAGCAGTGCATGTCTGATAGCTAGAGCAGCAGCGTCAGGGTCGCAGGGTCGGATCGTGTCAAGCCTCTCGCCCGGCCGGCCGCGTGCAGACGTCGGCCTGTCTGCTGTCTGGAGTGATCTGTCGGCGGTCAGTACGACCGATCAGGTCGGAGTTTTCTGATGGTTGGAGGGTCTATCTGTATGTACTCCTCGAGATCTCTCCAAATCTGCCCTCTGATCAACCGTGATCATTCGGGAAGTCGGTGCTCATAGAGACTCATAGAGCCGGAGCCCCGTTTCCGCACTGCGGCGCGGCGCACGGTGCCTCCGGGGGGCCCCGCGCCGGCCCAGAGAAGAGGGGGCTAGCCAGGGGGCGGCGGCCCCCCGGCGGGCGCGCGCTGTGCGCGGTGTGTGCTAGGGTTGCCTAACGTTAGGAGCTGAACAGTGATGTGCTAGTGTTAACAGAGTACGAAGGTGGTAACAACAGAACAACAGTGGGGCTCTCCCGGACAACCGGCCGCAACCGCAACAGTAGTAACGAGTAACGTTAGGCCGACTGAACAACAATAAGGAAGGCCTACCTGCTACCAGTGACCCACGACGATCTCTAGTGTCCAGTGCGGGTAATACCCGAAAATACCCGGAAACCCCAGGTATTTTCGGGTTTTACCCGGAGTTTTTGCCATTTTCTGCTTGCTGGCCGCTGAACAACAGTACAACAGTAAGCTAACAAACAGTTTAACAGCATGGGCGCTGGGGTGAACACTTTTGAACAACGTAGAACGTTGAGGATTTCAGCCAACAATAGCGCAACTGTTTTAGGCCCCAAATTAACGTTAGGCAACCCCCTTGTGACTGGTGTGCGCACGACCACGAGCCACGAGGTCGGGTGGGCCATTGTTAATGTTATGCCTTAGCTTTTTTGCACACACACAAAGATCAGACGCTCCCAGCAGGTCTCTCTCCATCGCATATGCACCATCCATGTGAGTCGCGGGTTTCATGACTATGCTCTATGGGCTCGATGTAGTCCCTGAGGTCAAAGCACGGTCACTGACCTCAACTGCACCGTGGCGAGCGGAGCCCTGTCGTAGTTGTTGGTTGGCAGCGTGTTCAGACGCTCCACGAGGCCCATGCCCTCCTCAACCTGCCCGATGATGAGCCACTCGCGGTCGAGGGCCGGGTTGGCGCGCGGCGTGAGCACAAACTCGAAGCTACCTCCGCCGCGTCTCACCGACAGCCAGCCCGCCGCGTCGTGCGAGAGGTTGTTGTCGTCGTCGTACTTTGGCGGCGCCACCGGCACGCGCTGAGGGCGCGTCTGTCCCGCGACGAGCAGCGTCGAGCCGCCGGGCTTGCGCAGCGCGCCGAGCACAACTGCCTCGTTGCGTATGATCCGCACCGCTGTGCTCCGCTCGAGCGAGGCCGGCTCCTCGTTTTCGCCGGTCGTAAGCATCCCGCGGCCGAGCCGCACAAAGGCGTCCGTGGCGGTCGGAGCAGCGGGCCGCCACAGAGCGACGACGACGTCGCCTGCCGGCTCGCCGGCGACGACGAAGGACATCTTCAGTCGGTCCGTCACCTCATACCCGACTGGTCGCTTCGGCGGTGGCAGCTCGCCAGCAGCGGTGATGAGCTCGCCGCCCTGTGTGCATGCTACGTCCGTTGGGTCGCAGCGCTCGCGGCCGCCCCAGATCAGGCCACGCTCGGCATTGAGCGCCCTCGGGTCGATGATGAGAGAGCCGGTGTCCAAGCCGACCGTCTGAGCAGTGCCTCGCTCTCCCGCGAGCGCCGCGCCGGGCACGCTGGTGGAGATGAGAGCAGCCGCAAACGGAAGGAGGATCGCACGCCGGGTGGCGTCCGGCGAGATGCGCATGTCTGACGTCTAGATGTCTGAGCCGAGCAGCAAATCGCCGCTAGCTCACCCCCGCATTTTTTTCAGTTCGTACTTTTAGCTGACTGGGAGAAAAGAGAGAGGGGGGTTGTGTTCTCTAGGCCCCTAAGGGCCCTACGCGCGGCGTGAGAGCTCGGAAGCGAGCTCTCAGTGTATGTGGCTCTTACGTACATTCCCGTAGGAGGACTCTGCTGACAGGGTTTGCGATGAGGAGCGTTTTTTGCTTATTCGGCCGGATGATGAAATTCTGCAAAAACCTGACCGGCCCCTGCCCTGCCCCTACCTACCTACCTACCTACCTACCTTACTTATGGGAAACTAAAAAAGAAATCACGCGAGGGGTGAAGGTGGGGTAATATACCAACTAAAGTGATGGCTGGTGGTACTATCCTGCAACCACAGTTCTTCCTGTGACATGGCAGGCCACTCTCAAGCCCTACAAGCACCAGATCAACGAAAGGTTGACATCGTGATTTCCGCGGAAAATTTCTTTTTCTGCTGTGAAAATTCCAGATGACGACGTTGGAGATTGGAGATTGAAGATGGAGATCGGAGATCTGACTGGATCCGGCCCAAGATGTAGCGACGCTGGTGGATGGGAGAGTACTGGAGAGATGGAGATCGCAGCCCCCCCAGCCCGTGGTGTCTCATCGATTTTTTTGTTTTGTTTCTAGATAAAGGTTCTGTGCGCGGACGGCCCGGGGAGCCTGCGGCGCCATTTTAATCTGCGCTCCTCTTTATGGCCTGCGGCGCCTGGCTTGAGCTTGGAAGTGTAAACGAGTCCGCCAGGGCGGTCTGCAAACACTGAGCGTGCTGATCGG
>NW_005200010.1:131579-137823 GCF_000372725.1 Emiliania huxleyi CCMP1516
GCGCGCGCAGCGCGCTCCGTTTGCAGACCGCCCTGGCGGACTCGTTTACACTTCCAAGCTCAAGCCAGGCGCCGCAGGCCATATAAAGAGGAGCGCAGATTAAAATGGCGCCGCAGGCTCCCCCCGGGCCGTCCGCGCACAGACCACAGTAACCCTTTTAAAAAAACATCTATCACACACCACTAGGGTGTGGGGGAGCTCCGATCTCCCCACCTCCAATACTCTCCCATCCACCAGCGTCGTCATCTTAGGCCGGGGATCCAGTTAGATCTCCGATCTCCATCTTCAATCTCCAATCTCCAACGTCGTCATCTTAGGCCGGATTCAGTCCGATCTCCGATCTCCATCTCCAATCTCCAATCTCCAATCTCGATTCGGGGGCCCGGGGGAGGAGGGGGGCTCAAACCTTCAAGGAGATGCGCTGTGGATTCATTCACACTGACCATCTCTCGTCTCCAATCTCTACTTGGCCACTGTCGCCGCCGGCAGCAATCTACGACCTCCATTTTCAATCTTCGATCTCACATCTGGGGCGGATGGCTGGGCGCTAGGATCTACATATAAATTCTGCATTCTCCATCTCCTGTCTCCACATTTTGGCCCGTGTTGCTGCTCAGAGCGATCTGCAAGGACCACAAATCTCAATCTTCGATCTTTAGTCTTAAATGGGGAACCGGACAGGAGGGATCTACTGGCGAGACTTGGGCGTGTCCGTGTGTGAGAGATCCGCCTGGATCTCCAGTCTTAATCTTACTACTATCTCTACCCCAACGATCTCCTCTGAGTCCTGTTCTTGCGTAGAGATTTCCATTACTCTCATCAGAAACAGAATGACCAGCAATCGGCGACAACTCGGTTATCTCCCCGCCGCCCCGTGCCGCCTGGGCGCTGGGGCGTGGTGGGGCGCGGCTGCCTGGCGCCCCTGCGCACCGCCAGGATTCGCGCGGCGGAACATGGTGTTGAGTGCGCACAGATACGTTTGCGCGGACGACAAACAACAAGACACCCTCGCTGCCGATGTCTGACCAGCGCCCGCTTGCGCCTCTGACTTCAGACAGGGGGAACGCATCTAGCGACGAATCCGCCGACCCCACCGCTCCTGGACCGCTGCATGGGTGCTGGAGCAGCGCGCCGCACGGTTAGTAGCCGCCGCCTCCGCCGCCGGCCGGCTTGGGCGCGCCGCAGCGGAAGCAAGCGCTCTTCGAGGCAAACACGTTCGAGTTGCAGGACGGGCAGGTCCAGTCGCCGGGCCGCGTGTCCCCCCCTCCTCCTCCGCCTCCGCCTCCTCCGTACCTAGAGCAAGGGTCGCCGAGGTCAGGCTCGCGAGGGTCGGAGACCGGCGACGCGACCCGCCGCCGCCGCACCCGCCGCCGCCGTACCCTCCATACCCCCCGAACCCGCCGCCGCCGCCAGCAGCGCTGGCCGGCTTCGGCGTGTTGCACTTGAAGCACGCGCTCTTCGACGCAAACACGTTCCCCCCGCACCCAGGGCAAGTCCAGTCGCCGGGACGCACCTCGCCGCCGCCGCCAAAGCCCCCGCCGCCGCCGCCGCCGAAGCCCCCGTAGCCGCCGCCGCCGTACGGAGGGGGGGCGCCATAGCCGCCGCCGCCATAGGGCGGGGGCGGCGCGCCGTAGCCGTAGCCGCCGCCGCCGTACCCGCCCATGCCGCCCCCCATCCCCGCCGGCTTTGGCGCGTTGCAGCGGAAGCAGGCATTCTTCGAGGCGAAGACGTTGACGCCGCACGAGGTGCAGGTCCAATCGCCCGGCCGCGTGTCTCCGCCGCCCATCCCATACCCGCCGCCCATCCCGCCGCCCATCCCTCCGTACCCGTACCCGCCGCCCGTCCCCGGCTTGGGCGTGTTGCAGCGGAAGCAGCTCGTCTTGGACGCAAACACGTTCGAGCTGCAGGAGGGGCAGGTCCAGTCCCCGGGCCGCACGTCGCCGCCGCCCATGCCGCCGCCGCCAATCGGCGCGCTGCCGCCCGAGGTGCCCGGCTTGGCCGTGCCGCAGCGGAAGCAGTTCATCTTGGACGCAAAGACATTCGAGTTGCAGGACGGGCACGCCCAATCTCCGGGGCGCACGTCGCCGCCCCCGCCGCCGCCCATGGCGCCCATGCCGCCCATGCCGCCGCCGAAGCTCCCCTCGCCGCTGCCCTCGCCGCCCGCGCTGCGGCCGTAGCCATCCCTGCCGGGCGAGCGCGAGCGCGAGCGCGAGCGATCACGGCCGTCGGCCGGCTCGCGGTCCCCGTGGCCGCGAGCCTCGGCGTGCTCGCGGTCGCTCGACGCGGGGGGCGGCTCGCCTGGCGGCAATGGGGGTGGCTCCACTGGCAGCGGCGCGGTCTCCACCACACTCATGCTGCTTGCGAAAAGTTCTTTTTTTCGGCCCTGGCCCTACAAACCCGCCATAAAAACGTATGGTGGAGTGCTCTCTACTGCCGCGGCGCCCCCTGTCGGTTCGGAGGCGCCCGGCGGCCGCGCGCTTGGTGCCGACGTCGACCGGCTGCTCTCGCGGCACCTGCGGCTTCGGTCACGTCTCGCGCGCTGCGAGGTGTCTTTTGGCATGTGAGCGCTTGCCAAAGACGCCAGCAAGCTCGCCTTCCTTGCCTGCGGCCGCGGGCAGGTGGATGGCTGGGCGGGCGGCCGGCGGGGCCTGGTGGCTCTTTGTGCTCTCCTTGTGGCGGGGCGCGCGGTCCCGTGGAGGTTTGTATGGAGAAGTTTTGTGTGGCAGGGGTGTGTAGGTTTGGGAATGTGTCGGTCTGGTCTGAGGTGGGTCTGCGCGGCGCGCACTCTCGGGGCCAGGTGGGCGCTCGGTGCTGCACGCCTGGTCGGAGGCGGCGCTTGCCGGCGGCTGGCCGCCCTGCATCTGTCCTGCGGGGGGCCGGGACAGCGGGGCGGCGGCGGGCGCAGCGGAAGCGGGCGCAGACATCGCGCGTGCCCCCCCCCCCCAAAAAATAGCATGGCGCCAAAGAACTCTGCTCGGCGCTAGAGAGCGTGACGGATCGCTGCATCTTGGAGAACCAGTGGAGAAGAGGCATCCGTAGACAAAGAACATGCCACCGGAGCAAGAGGATTTTGTGGCCCAGTTCGAATCAACGTAGCTCTCAAGGTTGTGGTGGGGGTTGGGCTGCATGACGAGTGCGCGGTCAGCGGTGTCGCGCACGTAGATGAGCACCCGGATGGCGGCCTTAAAATGCGACGGGCCCGGGTTGGTCATGAAGCGAGCGAGCTGCGAGGCGGAGTAGGCGATGTCGACGCGAGTCATGTTGGCAAGCCACACCGGGGACAGTAGTCCGCCGACGATGGCCATGTAGGCGGTGCGGAACTCGGACATTTCGTCGTGTTCAACAGATCCAACGGCGGGCTGATCATCGGCGGAAAGTTCGAGCCCCTCTTCCATAGGCGAGTCGAAGCGACGTGAGCGGGACCGGTCGAAGTAGGCGCTGAACTTGGTGAGACGAGGTCGGCGGCGTAAAAGAGGGCCTGGGACAGGCTCAGGGTCCGTGCGGCGCGGTCACGCGTGATGGCGGTGTTCAGAATCCATTCGAGCTCGCCCTTGTCCTCGGTAGGGAAGCGCTTGGAGATGTCGGCAACGAAACGGGCGCGCAGCGTGGATGGATGGAGCAGTTGTCGGCGATGAGGATGTCGTCGACGTAAACTAGTACCCACAGGACAAGGTTGCCAGACTGGTAGGTATAGAGGCATACGTCGATGGTCGAGCGAACGAATCCCCAGGACACAAGGAAGGAGGTGAGAACACAACTTTTTCGCAGGGCAAGGGCCGTATAAACAAACGACAGAACACAACTTTTAACCTCCGCCGCGAAACGGCAAACACGCGGCGTATGAGGGCCGACGGCTCGCAGCTCTCTGTCACGAGCGACGGCAGCTCTTTCGTCGGCGCGGGCTTGGACGACACGACAGTGGAGGAGTTTGAAGACCTCGTGTTTGAGCTGCTCGACCCCGGTGGCACGGGTGTCAGTGCCACCACGCTGGTGAGGGCCTTGCAGGGCTGCGCTGTGCTCCCCAGCAAGAGGATTGCCGAGCTCGCGAGTGAGACGATGGTGTCCTCCTCCGCCGCCGCCGCCGACCTCGCCACCTTTCGCGGTTGCGTCGAGAGAATCGTCGAGGCGGCGGCGGCAGCGGCGCGGCAGTCCGCCGGCCACCGTCCTGCCGGCAAGGCGGAGGTGCTACTTGGAGTCCTTGGCTTTGTGCGGAGAGACGCCGCCGAATTTGGCGAGTTCAGACTGGCGGCTCGCGCCCAGGCGCTGGGCGATGCCATCAACCAGCGCGAGGAGTATAGCCGCCGGCAGGCGATGGACGAGCGGCACCAGGCAGAGGTGGAGCGGGCGAGGGAGGCGCAGCTCGAGCAGACCATCGCCTTCAATCGTACTTGGGAGGCGAACATGTGCGAGTTTGAGCAGCGGGCGCTCGAGGTGGAGGAGGAGCTGCGGGTGAAGCACAGCGACGAGGTGAGCAGTCCGCCGGCGCCGCCGCGGGGCTTCAAGTGCTCTCGCGAACTCCTCGCGCTCAAGCGGTCGGTGGCTGTGCTGGCGAAGATGGGCAAGTACGAGGAGGCGGAGCGGGCCAAGAAGAAGGCAGATCGGCTGGAGGCGATCGAGCTGACGAGGATGGACCGCAGGCAGGGCGAGGAGGCGGCCGCGAGGGAGGCGCGGCTCCGACACATCCAGCAACAGCAGGTGGACGGGCTGCGGAGGCGCGTCGATCGCGGGCGGACGGAGCACAAGGAGCACTGGCGGCAGGGCGCGGAGCGGCTGCGGCAGTCGCACCGCAACTCGATGGCCGACCTCTGCGCGCGGCACACCCTCGAGCGATCCCGCGCCGAGATTGCGATCAAGCTCGAGATTGGGGCGAGCCGTGCGAGGAGCCGCCGCAGGAGCTTTGCCGACGCGGCGCCGCGGGTGGACACGGGGCAGCCGCCGAGGCCAAAGGCGCGGAGCCCGTGAGGGGGGGGAGGGGGGGGGGGGGGGGGTGCGGTATAATATTTGGCGCGAACAATATCTAGTCACCCGGATAGCTCCCCGGCGATTCGGCCCGCGTCGCGGGGGCGCGGCGACGGCCCGCACAGGACCCGCAGGGGACTGTGGGCCTCTGTGGGGAGGGGCCAGCGCGGCGGGCAGCGGAGTACTCGAAGGGGCTAGTCCGCGTCGTATGTCGGGCACTCTCGGGAGCCTGCCACGCTGAGACGGACGAGAAGGCAGTAAGAGAGACGGCAGTGAGACGGGAGTGAGACGGGGTGATGATCTATTTTGAGACACGCGATGGAGACGCTCTGAGAGTGAGACAGGGGGAGGAATTCACGTGAGACTGAGACACTCCTGTGACGCCCCTCTCTCACTCTCTCTCGCCTCAGGAGGGTGGTGTTCTTGTTCTTGTCAACCTTTCTGTACTGTGAACCGGGGTTGTGCTTTTGTGTGAAGGGTGACGTATTTTCTTGTCAACAATGGAATGTAGGTAGAAAGGTGAAGAACAGCCTCGGACTGGACACCAACGCGGTATGGGTGGACGCTGGACAGATGATGACGGCACGCACGAGGCGAGCGACACACAGACACAAACAGGCTCACAAGACACACAACAAGGTCTGTCGTTTGTGTTTTCTGTGAACAGCGACTCTGAGTGGCGTGCGATTCGAAAAAGGTCCAGGATTCGATGAACTCTCCTACCTACTCCCGCCTCGTCTGCGGCGGCGCGGCGCCGGCGGTGGCGCCGGCACGGGCGTTGATGCTGCCGATGCTGTTTCTGCTGTTTGTCCCGCCCATTCTCGCCCAGCCGGTCCCCCAGATACTTCGGATCTCGGCACTCACTCCACCGCCGCCGCCAGCGCCGCCAGAGCCACCAGAGCCGCTGCCTCCTCCGTCGCCACCCCCCAAACCGCCGCCGCCGCCGCCACCGGCACCGCCGCCGACGCCTCCGCCGCCTTCGCCGAGCCCACCAAAAGTCCCGGTGCCACCCGCGCCGCCGCCCACACCGCCACAGCTGCCGGCGCCGCCGCAGCCGCCGCCGTCGCCGTCGCCGCAGCCACCGTCGCCCCGGAGGCCGCCGCCGCCGTCGCCGCCGCCACCACCATCGCCGCCGCCCCCACCGCCGCCATCGCCGCCGCCACCCGCCCCGCCGCCCCCACCGCCGCCATCGCCGCGGCCACCCGCCCCGCCGCCGCTGCTGCCGCCATCTGCGCCGCGGCCGCCGCTGTCGCCGCCGTCGTCACCACCGCCACAAGCCCCCCCC
>NW_005200010.1:137923-149977 GCF_000372725.1 Emiliania huxleyi CCMP1516
CAGCTCACCGCCTCCTTCCCCGCCTCCGTCGCCATCGCTGCCTCCGTCGCCGCAGCCTCCGCCCTTGCCGTCGGCTCCTCCGTCGTCACCGCCGGCACTGCCGCCGCCGCCGCCGTCGCCGCCACCGCGTGCCCCGCCGCCGCCGTCGCCTCCGCCGCCAGCGCCGCCAGGCTCACCACCGCCGCCCTCGCCGCCGCCGGCGCCGTCCAGGCCTCCGCCACCGCTCCCGCCGCCCTCGCCCCCTCCCTGGCCGCGGGTGCCGTCCTCGTGGAGCCTCGCAGGGCGCGACACGTTCGAGTCGTGTGGCACAGACCTCTGGGACGTCTGCTCCGACGGCTGGTCCTCGGACGCATTCTTCAGCAGCGGCGGCTGCCGTTCGGCCGCACACCGCCGCGGTGGGCAGCTGAGCCTTCTCGGACCCGTCTCTCTCGAGCCTGTAGGCGGGTTTCGGCCGAGCACTACAACGTGCGGCGACTTGGGCCGCGTGCTCGGAGGATACCGCTCGGCGGGCGCCGGTGTCTCGGTCGCCTATCCAGCGCTGCGGGACGGGGCGAGGGAGGCTGGACGCAGCGCTGACGTGCCGCATATGCGACTGTCCCCCCACACAGGTGCGCAAGACGTTTGAGCTGTTGCCGCACACGGTGCTGCGTCTGGAGCTCGAATTTGTGAAGATCGACTCTTGGGACCGGGAGAAGGCCTTCATCGAGGTGGACGGGGTGCGCGTCTGGGAGCAGATCTTCCTGTACTGGGAGGGCGACAGGAACCATTGCGGCGACGCGAGGCGACAAGCGCCTTGGGATAGCTGTAGCGGGTCGCCTAGTCACCAGTGGCTCTGGAGGCGAGGGCAGGCCCTGAGGGGGAGGGGGGTGAGCAGCCGCGTGCAGCTGCCTCTCACTTCTCACGCCTGCCCATCGACCAACCCCGCCCAACCTTGCTCCAGCCCCGCCCCCCACCCCCGCTCTTGTAGGTTCCCGGAGATGGCGCCTCTTCCTCTCTCGCTGATCGCGGCGTGCGCCGGTCTGGACGCCGGGACCGACTAGGGACGCTCTGGCTGTAGGTCCAGCCCGTCGACATCACCCTCGCCCACCGCCGCTCGACCGCAACGGTCCGCATCGGCTCCTCCCTCTCGCACACCGCCAAGTACGAGTCGTGGGGCGTTCGCAACGTCCGCCTCTCGGTCCGTTTGCCCGAGCCACCGTTGCCGCCGCCGCCGCCGCTTCCGCTTCCGCCCCCCTCCTCGCCCGCGCCGCCAAGCCTGCCCTCGCCACCCTCGCCACCTCCTTCGCCTCCGCCGCCATCGGCGCCACCACAGCCGCCGCCGTCGCTTCCGCCGCCGCCGCTGCCACCACCACCGTTGCCGCCGCCTTCGCCGCCGCTGCATCCGCCTCCGCCGCCGTTGCATCCGCCGTTGTTTCCGCGATATACGCAACCTCCGCTTCCTCCACCGCGGTCGCCGCCGGCGCGGCCGCCGCCGCCCCTCCCGCCGTCCGTCCCGCAGAGGGTCTGGATCTTCGTCCCTGCCGGCGGCCCTCGGGTAGCGACGGCACAGCCGCCACCACCGCCTCCCTTGCCGCCGCCCCCTCTCTTGCCGCCGCCGCCGCCGCCGCCGCTTCCGCCGCCGCCGCCGCTTCCGCCGCCGCCGCCGCTTCCGCCGCCGCAGCCGCCGCCGCTCGTCCCGTTCGTCCAGCTCGTCGAGCTTGGCAGCCTGAGCAGCCTGAGCAGCCTGAGCCTGCCTGCCAGTCTCCCGCTCGACGAGCGCACCGCCCTGCTGGCTCTCGTCGCTGGCGCGGGCCTCGTTGGCCTCCTTCTCTACCGCAGGCACTCGTCCCTTCAGCCGTCCACCACCCGCTGGCAGAGCATGGTCGAGGCGGACATGGTCGAGGAGGACGAGGTCGCGCCTCCGCCGGCAGCGAAGCGAGGGGCTCCTCACTACGACGACAACGACCCATTCGCGCTGCCGCTGGCACGGCCGGACGAGCGGTCGCAGCAGGGGCGGTCGCGCCGGGCTTCGGCGGCCGACCTGACTGGCCAGCCGGTGATATACGAGTGGGAGTCGGGAGGAGGCGAGCTCACCGCAAGCACTCTCATCCGCCCCGAGGCCGGCGGCAAGGTCACGCAGGAGCCGACAGGCGACGACGGCCTCCCCATCGTCCCCTTCAACGCCATGGCCATTCCGCGGGGCCCGCCCCGCGGGTTGAGCGCAGGCGACGGGCTGCCGGAGGTCCCTTTCGAAGGATGGCGCACAGGCGGCCCTCGCGCTGCAGGATCCGGAGGGCCACACAAGTACTCCCTCTGAGAGGCACCTACCTGATTGTGGTTCCGCGCCCCGAGGGTTAGGGGCGGCACGGACGGACGCGGCAGCGAGATGGCAGCAAGCAAGCGCGTGCGCAAGCATCCCCGCGAACGGACGGACGGGGTGGTCGCTGCCATTAAATTAGCACATGCTCATGCAAACCACGCCGATACGGACGGATACCGTGTACACGGACCTCCCTCTAGAATCTTAAAAGCCGTGCCAAGTGCCAACCGTGTCTGTCGCTTCCCTACGACCTAACGTACCGGGGACAAAGACAAAGACAGCAACACCCAACACTATCACTAGAGCCGTATGTGACACTAAAAATAGATAGAGAGACAGACTAGACCCTAGTCCCTATAGTGGTATAGAGAGCAGAGTGAGATCTGAGAGTCCAGACACCAGAGACGGGTGACGGAGACACGGAGTCGGAGTAAGCAAACGGAGTACGGAGAGTGCCCACTCAGGGAGCCCCCAGCCAGCCCCCCCCGGCCCCGCCCCGCGCACGACCTAGAGCTAGACGAACGAGCACATCTATCATCTTCTCGGTTCACACGTTCACAGTGGCATAATTAGAATTCAATCATTGTTATCACATAAATCACATTATTCAGCTGATTTTTGCAGCAAAAACAAGAGGAAAAGCATCTGACTGCTGGCCAAGGCGGCCCAAATAAATAAGTAAGTAAGACGCGGCCCTCCGTTATACGCGATTGCTCGCCGAACGACGCGCAGCATGATGACGAGCCCACGGTCCACCGATACATCGGGCCGTTTGCGAGCATATAAATGACGAGATTCGCAATCAAATACTTAGCTACTGAGTAAGACACGGACCTTGCAGCGCATACAATTGTATCGGAAACCAGTTGCGCAAAAAGGCAGGCACCACGACGGGCACTAGTGGCGGGCATTGTCGACACTGCATTTCGCGTGTGAGGCGACTGCCCCTCGCTCCCCAACAAGCCCGAGTTGTGTCAAGTTGTCGCACATGCTGGTGTCGAGCGCATTTTCCGCCGTGCTCCTCCTTCCCGCAGTGGTTGCTCTACCGACTCGCCGCACGAACTTTGCTGCCCTGCCAGAGGCGACCCGCGACTCCTCCTTGACCGTGTACGTTGTGACTCACCAGCAGCTGGAGGTCGCTGCTGCAAGTGCTCGCGTCGGGTAAGGACTGGCTGGTGCTCACCCACGTGTGTTTCCGTAGGACGATCTCTTCTGGACGACGTGGAAGGACGGGGCGGAGGCAGCCGCTGCACCGTCTAGGGCCGTGGTGGAGTGGCGGAGAGTGGGGTACGACCTGAACCGCACCCTTGCCGCGCTGGCCGAGGCGGGTGACAAGGGTGACGCGCTGGTGGTGACTGTACCTTACCACCGAGGTGCTCCCGGCTCACCTTATGCTCCCTCCATCTTATGCTCCCTCCATGCGCCCCCACCCCCCACCATCTCCCCTGCTGGCGCAGATACTGAGGCGTATGCGGCGATGGACCAGGCCATCTCCAACCTGCTGAAGACCATTCCGGTCTTTACGACGAACACGGACACGTACCACAACGACAAGGTACACTCGTACATTGGGTCCGCCAACTACGCGATGGGCCAGAAGTGTGGTCTTGCTGTCCTGTATCCCAACAACATTGACGTGATCGCAGGGCGCGAGCCCCCGCCCGCAGTTGACGAGCCCCTGACTTTCAGAGTGTACTGGGACGCATCGGACATGCTCAACGAGGGCCTGCGCCAGCGCCTGCTTGGGCTGAACGAGACGATTACCGGCCAGGGCGCCGCCCTCGAGCTCTTCCTCCCCACGGGAAATCCGGACTGCCCCTGCCTGGCCGCCTACCCTGACCAAGCGATCTTGGAGGACAGCGGCCAGCTCCGCGTCAGCATCGACGGGTCAGAGTTTGACTATCCAATCGGCTATGGCATCGGCTCCTGCTCTTCTCATGACCGTCACCTCGCGCCGGTCTGCGACGGCATCAATCCGCCCTCCTTCTGCAGCGACAACTGGTGCTACGTCGACCCGGACAACTGAAAGGCGGGCCTAGAGGGCACGAAGGACGGTGGCTACGAGTGGACGCGCACACCGGGTATCGAGCCTCCCTACTCATACGAGACGTGCGGGTCTGTGAACAACTACGTCGACTTCATCTCCGGCAACAACACCGCATCCCAGGAACAAGCGTGGGACGAAGAAAGCATGCTGACCATAGTTCTAAGCTCCAACTGGGCGCGGCGGTTCATGCCCAATGTTTTCATTTGCGGCGAGGAGACTGTGCAGATGCCAACCGTCCCTCAATACGGGCAGTCACCGTTCCTGCAGGGACTTAACGCCGTCTCCATGGCCATCGCTGCAGGACACATGGGCACTTCCGCGGATCGCGAAAGGAGGGCAGCAACTTCGGGGTCCGCAGCGCAGAGGCAGTGGAAAGCCAACATGGGCAACAGCCTCGCCGCTCAGTCTTCTGAGGTCGCCACTATCTACCCGCCCGAGTACAGCAACTTGTCTCGAATTGGCCACAGCGTGGTGAACAAGCTCATGACGCACTGGGTAGAGAAGGGTGCGGTCTGGGACGTGTGGCAGGACGCGCGGTTCTCGAGCGATTGGATCGTACAGCATCCTCCAGCGGAGGCGATTGGCCAGCCGTCCGGCCGACTTGAAGTACCAGAGTACTGTGACGAAGACGATGGAAGTCGCGCTTGCGATAAAGATTACCATCTCTATTTATGTGAGACTGACGAGGACTGTAAGCCGAAGCCGCTCTGCCCGGATCAGGGGGCGGGCAGCAACTACTTCACGTGCGAAGGTGACGACCAGGTTCCGATTTTTGCCCCGACAAAGTGCCGAGAGTCAATTCCACGGTCAAGACTCCGGCAGGCAAGCCCCCCCTCACGCCCCTCACGTCTAGACTCTGATCACCAGCACCTCCCGCCTGTCTGCGCGTGGCTTGGAGAGGCTTGGAGATACGCGAGCCCTTGTCGGGACTTTCTTGCACACACTAGGCACGCCCAAGATGCTCTGCGCCGGGCACTCGCGCCATCTGTACGAGAAAATGTACGACATGATCACAAGGGCGCATGCGTTCGTGGATGTTACATCGCTCGACTCGCCTGATACCGTTGGGTGGTACGATATTGACGACAGCTGGTCGACAGGGTGGGGGACGCAGCTTGGTCACGGCTACCAGTTCACCGCTGCGTTTCGTGACGCCCTCACGTTCCTCGCCAATGATGGCAGGAGTGTCACCGTAAAGCTGCTGTTTGGCAGCGTCCCCCTCAGCAACGAGAACACGCGGCACATCCTGGAAACGCTCACTCGTGATATGCCAACCAGTGGTCACGGCGTGACGGTACACGTTGGCACGTACCGAGTCTGGGCGGACTCGTGGAATCACGGGAAGATAATCGCAGTAGACGGCCAGTATTTGCTCCAAGGCGGCTCCAACTACTACGCGTTTGACTATCTGATGGAGGACCCAGTGATGGACGGTCCGCACCCTCCCCCCGCTGCCCCGAACACCCTATTGCTGCCCTCAGTCACCCTCTCCTCCCACCGTGCCCCTCAGTCTCAATGGTCATCGAAGGAGGTGCTACCGTCACTGCTCACCGCTACGCCGCCAAGCTGTGGCAGTCAACATGTGACTGGTCCGGATGGGGGCTTCATCACGTGGACTCGTCGCATCGCTCCCCGAATGGCAACTTTCTCGAAGACGTAAGCTGCCCTCCCACGTACGATGACCTCGTGGAGCAGCGAGTCATTGTTCCCAGCTCGGACTTGGAAAGGCGTCCAGCGTGCGACGGTTGTGTTCGCGTCATCCCTGCTGCTCGGCTAGGCAGGCTTGGTGTGAACAGGGCGGGAGGCAACGACGCTGCCGATTTTGCGTTCCTCGCTCTGATGGAGTCAGCTCAGACTAGCCTCAAATTCTCACAGCAAGACATGTTGCCCGTGATCTTCAGCGGGATCAGCGGATCGGTGATTTCAGCTAATGTTTACGGCACCACAGGCTTCATGGCTGACAAAGGGTTCGAAGACACTTGGATGATTATCGGTGGCCTCGCTCGCGCTTTGGTGCGCGGGGTTGACGTGTACGTGCTGCTGAGTGCCCCTTGCTCCTTTGGCGCCAACGATCCAGACGCGGCTGGTCTGGATGGGGGGGATATGTGTCCAATCGACGGCAGCCCGCCCAGTGGCTTTAATCTGTGGAGCCAGGTTGTTGAGGACCATGCGATGGTGGCTTCTGGCCAAGCTCAACCGAGTACCCGTCGAGCATTCCAGAGAAGCGCAGCCGCGCGCGGAAACTGGGAGGAAAAGATGCCTCAGAGACGTCGCTAACGCGCAATCATCGCCAGCTAACGTATGGGTACGGCTGGACCCTTGAAAACACCGCCGATTGGATTTTTGCGTATCTTGCAATCCATCCCGAAGAGCGCCCCCAGAGTGCCCATGGCCCTGCTGCTTCAAACGAGCTCATCAACCTCATCTGTAAGCGTGCGCACATCGCGCATGTCCGTGTTGCCGCAAGCGAGGCCACCTATGGCACAAGAGCCGACGGTACACAGGTGCGCACGACGCAAATCGGCAATCACGCCAAGGTGATTATGGCGGACGACAGCGCCTTTTACATGGGCTCAAATAACGCGTACGGCGCCGGACTCGCCGAGTTTGGACTAATCGTAGACGATGCGGAGAAGGCAAGGGAGTTGGACAACAACTACTACTCGCCCCTTTGGCAGCAAGCTAAGGCCGGTGCCGTCTCTGGCTCCGACGCCATCGGGTGCCCGTGGGGGGAGAACCTGGCAAGTCGGATCCCAGTGGACACCCTTGAATAGCGTCCGGAGGAGGGAGGACGGCGCGGGGACTGCGAACCCAGGCCAGCGTCCTGACAGAAGCGAGTGAAGTTTCGTGCCGAATGTGGGCACGAACGTCATCTGGAGAGGCTCTAACGTATGACACCCAGAAAGTCTTTTTGTTTCAATTTGGCCTTTGTGATGATCTGGCTCCATGCGCCCGTTACACCCCAGAGGCGTGTGTGGCGGTGACAAAAAACACAGTTTAAAAAATTGTTCGTAAGATAAGCTACATACACTGAGAGAAGGAGAAGGCCTCTAGGGGCCTAGAGAACACACACCCCTCTCCCTTTTCTCCCATTCAGCTAACAGTACTACACTGAAAAACAGTCAACGGCCTCGAACGACAACTAGGACGACACGTTGTAGTTTTCTACACCATGTGTACAAAACATGAAGTGCCGAGGTGATGCTCCCCGATGGCCGCATTGCGCGGCTCCCGCGCCAGCTGACCTGCCTGGCCGTTCCACGCCTGCGAGTTCCGGCCAACAGCTGGTATGCGACCCCGCCATCTCCTTCACGTCGTCGCCTCTGCCACCAGCAGTCGCCGTCTTTGCCAACAACCCAAAGGTGACGCCTGGCACCGTGCGACGCGTGGCGGCGCAACTCTGCTGTGCGGGGCGACAGCCATGCACGCCATCGGCGAATGACTGCGCTGCGGTGCTGCTAAATCATGGCTGCCTGCGCGATGCTGTCTTTGAGCACTTCCCTCGTGTCCTCTGGTTCTCACGCCGGATGCCCTTTACAAGCGACGATGTGACCTGGTCCCGCGCCATCAACGGCGCGAAAGCGATCCGCGAGGCAATCCGTGGCGCGTTGCCTCGTCCCCCACTGGACCTCTTCCTAATCTCTAACGGACCGAGCTGGATCACGCACAAACGAGGCCACGCCCAGAAGATCCAAGACGCCGCTATTCGCCCACCCACTACACGAACGAACGCTCTGCTTTCCGGGGAAAACTTGGAGCTGCACTCCTGTAGGCGCACGCTACGGGCCCTACGACTTTCGAGAGGACACCTGGCGAATAAAGAGGGCGGCAAGGGCGCTACGTGCGCTCTTCTTTGGTCACAACTACTCCGTCCTGACCGAGCGTGGGCTGAAGGGAGCTCTGGGCCTCAGTCGCCTCTCGCCAAGTGCGAAGCTGCCGCTGGGTGAAGACGGTCAGCCAATGCATGGGGTCAACCTCTCCATGTCGACTGGCTTCCTTGCCTCCGTTGCGCTGTTGACGCTCAAGCCCTTCTCGCCCGAGCAGGTTCGCGGCCTCTTCCCGGTCGGCTTTACTCGGCACCTCCGCACCAACGCGGATGGCACTATGCCTGGCGAGTGGCCGAGGCATCCCTACCGTGTCGAGAGGGAGTACATGCGCTGCCTCGGCCGACTCAATACGACGTTTGAATCGACATAGCCAAGCGTGAGGTATTTTCTTCTCAATAACAAGGTCTGGTGTTTGGCATTGGGTTTGTTTCGTGCCAGCACGCCGGTCACATCTTCTTTCGGGACGGGCGTAACTTCCCGATCGATCGGCGACGGGGCGACGGCCTTCGCCAGACATGAGCTCCGAGAAAAAATGTGACGGTTCCGCGGCGGCAGCTTTCCTGGCCGCGATGGCAACTGGCACGGTCGGTGCTGTCGCCACCAAGACAATGTTCATGGTCCACGCTGTTGGGAGCACTGGTGAGATGGAGCCGTTCACCCCTCCGCTGTACTTTACGCTGGTGATGTTTGTTGGCATGGCGCTCGCACTCCCTTGGCACTTTTGGGAGAGCCGTGGCAGCGAAGAGCCTGGGCCCAGCCTCGGGCTGATCGCGCTGCTGTGCGTGCCGGCGCTGCTTGACATGATTGGCACCGCAATCCTCATGCTCGGCCTCCTGCTGATCCCTCTTTCGGTCAACAACCTCCTGCGCGGCTCAATCATCATTTTCGTGGCTGGAGCGAAGCAGTTTGTGCTGGGCGACCAGCTGACAAAGCCGATGTGGGCGGGCGTCGGCGTGATCACAATCGCAATCACAGTCATCGGTGTGGCTGCAGTTGGCAACGGGGGCGGCGGCGCCGGCTCGGGCGATGCCTCAGGCCTCTTGGCGGGGGTGGCGCTGACGATCGTCGCCACCCTCGTCTCGGCCGTCCAATTCGTGGCGGAGGAGAAGCTCATGTCCAGCCTTTCGGCTCCTCCTATGCTCCTCGTGGGGATGGAGGGCCTCTGCGGCACCGTCCTGACTCTCTTTGTCGCCTACCCGATCTACTACTACATCCCCGGCGCCGACCACGGCCACTTTGAGGACCCGTGGAACACGATCGCGAAGCTGGGCAACTCGACACCCGCCGTGCTGCTCTCCCTCGCCGCCATGCTCTCCACCTTCCTCTTCAACGTGTTCTCGATGCTCGTGACGCACAAGCTCTCGTCTGTTTGGAAGGCCATCTTGCAGAACATCAGGCCGGCCAGCATCTGGCTGACGCAGCTCGCGCTCTACTACTACGTCACTGACGGCGCGTTTGGAGAGGCCTGGCTCGGGCTCGCCTCCTGGGTGCAGCTGGCCGGAATGCTGATGCTCCTCCTGGGCATGGCGGTGTACAATGGCAACATCACTCTGCCGGGGTGTGCCGACGACACCGTAATGTCGCCCATGACCGACGACGCAAAGGTCAGGGCGAGCACGGCCGACGCAGACACGAGGCCGATCATCAGCCGCGCCTCCGTCCGGCAGAGCGGGCTCTCGAAGAGCCTGCTCCCGAAGTGAGTGAGTGGGCGGCACCGTCGGGACCCGGTCGGACAAATGATGTGATGATGCGTGCGCGCGGGCCTTCTAGGCCCGCGGGTAGTCTCCCCCCATCCCCAGGGCCTCCAGGGCTCGCACCTCAACCTCTCACAGACCAGCGCATAGCGCCATAGGACGTATTTTCTTCTCATAACAAGGGTACAAGGCTGTGAAGAGCGGAGTGCCCAGGGAGTGGAGTGCCCAGTGCCGTGCCCCTGATCACGAGGAGTGCTGCTCGCACGATCTCTGGCGCTGCCCATGTCCTCGCGCTCCAGCCTTCTCTTCCTGATCCTCTGCCTATTATCATCCGTGCAGTCAGCTCTGGTCTCGGGTGTGACTGCTGTGGCCGCCCGACTTCGCGGCTCACCTGCAGCCGTGAGGCCACGCGCCTCCGCTGCCACATGCCGGGCTCCAGCGAGCCGGCGGCACGCGCCAGGCTGCTCTTGCCCTTCGTGCCTCGGTCACGGCGCCGACTGCGCATGCGGCGCGTGCTCCAGGCATTCTAAATCAGACTGCAACTGCCCGGCCTGCCTCTTGATGATGATGAAGATGGTTTGAGTCGTGCGTTTTCGCTTTCGCCACAAGTGCGACACCCCATCGACTGCAACGGCTCCGGTCGCTGCCCCACGGCTGTCGACGCCGATGAGTACGGGGCGCGAGTGCGGCGGCGGCATCCGTGCTGTGCCCCGCCGTAGAGAGCCGTGTCGTACGCTGCTGACTTGCGCGGACCCTTCTCCCTCTTCGTTCCCGTCCTGCGGCGTCATGTATTAAATTTTACCTTGCATTCGCGTTCCAAAGAGCGTCTCAGCTCACGGACGACAGGGACGTCACTGGAGTGTCTCACACGAGCAAGAGCAGAGTTGTAGCGTAGAATAGCGCACACACGGACATGCGCACGCGCGAGCGACGTCCCCGTCGCGGTGTCGACTCACGCGACTGTCGAGTGTGCTGTCGTGTGTCGACGCTCGACGGGGACGAGAGCAGGAGAGACTGGAGAGTGGACAGAGGTGCCGCCGCGCGCGGTGTGCAAGCGCTGCACGCTGGGCCCGCTTAGCGGCGGTCCCAGAACATCTGGTAGTCGCCACAGCCGGCCATCGCCTTGAGCTGGTTCCGGTTGATGAGAGGCCGCCCCTCGGTGGTCTCCATCTCGATCTTGCTGCTCTGGAAGGGGTTGAGGCCGGCGCAGCAGGCGCACGCGGGCGAGTCAGTCTCTGGCATGGCGCAGAGCACATACTTTGTGTTCGTGTTTGCGAAGAAGGTGTGGCCGAAGAGGATGCCCTTGCTGCTGCGGTCCCAGCACTTGCCCTGCGAGTAGTTTGCGCGGGGCCTCTTGTCGGCAAGGTCCCAGGCAAAGGAGCGGAAGGATCGCTTCCGCTTGAGCGCCATCGAGTAGACAAAGTGCCTACGGCGGGCGGCGAGGCTCGCTCACACCGCGTGGCGAGGCGCCGCCGGGTCTGGCGGGTGGGCGTGCGTCGCGACGAGCATGTGCTCCGCAGGGCCGGGCGCCGCCATCGTCAAGCCGTACTCGGTCGGCGGGACGAGGCACTCGGTCCTGCGGGGAAGGGTGCGGGGAGGGTGGGGGGAGGGGTCAGAGCACGCCCCTGCACTCGGTCGACGCCAGGCGCGCGGGCCTGGCAGCGCGGCCGGGCGTCGCCTTCTCGAGCAGGACGCGCGGCGAGCGCACGTGCGTGAGGCAGCCGCGCCCGAAGAGCCAGTCGGGGGCGAGGGCGATCCGCTCGGCCCGCGCGACGGAGGGGCCGATGCTTGTGGGGTCTGGTGGCGGTGCGACGTACTGGACGAGGTGCGCCGCCTTGGCTCGCTCC
Source organism: Emiliania huxleyi CCMP1516 (assembly GCF_000372725.1). Lineage (NCBI taxonomy): Eukaryota > Haptophyta > Isochrysidales > Noelaerhabdaceae > Emiliania > Emiliania huxleyi. The sequence goes on from NW_005200010.1 coordinate 149,638, forward strand.
TTGTACTGCTTCTTGCACACGGGTCGCAGCATGCCGGCGAGAGTGCACTTGTGCGTGCCCGCCGCGTAAAAGGTGGGGTGCTTGTCGCCGGCGACGACGAGCCACTTGTCGCGCGGCTTGCTCCGGTCGGGGAGCGGGACGGAGAGGGCGGAGACGGTGTCGCGCATCAGCTGCTGGTCGATGAGGGCCTGCAGGAAGGGCTCCGGCACAGGTACAAGGCGGGGCTCTTGGGGAGAGCGCGTCTCGCTGCCGGCCGAGCGAGTGCGTTCGGGTCCGGCTTGCCTCCGAGGTGGGGAGGCTTGCGGGGCGGCCCGTCGAGTAGGGCGACGAAGCGGGCCCA
>NW_005200010.1:151940-153892 GCF_000372725.1 Emiliania huxleyi CCMP1516
AAACCTCGAGGTGCGAGATCGGGCGCGCCGGCCCACCCGAGTCGTCGACGCGCTGCTGCCTGCTGCAGCGGCCGGTGCGCACATCCCACGCCTTGAGCGGCCCGTCACACGGTCAGCAGGATGCAGTACTCTGCGAGACTGCGGGCAGGTCTGCGGGCAGGGTGTGCCGCGCCTTGAGCAGCCCGTTCCGGTCGCCAGTCAGCACCTCCTCGTCGGAGGCGGAGGCGACCGCCTGCAGCAGGCTCTCGTTCTGCACGGAGAGGCACGGCTGCTCGCCGCGCCGCCGCCGGTCGTACTGCAGCAGCGCGCCTGCAGGAAGGTTCCGAGAAGGCTCCGAGGCGGCTGCATGCCGCCGGTCGCACACTGCCGGTAGCACACCGCTCGAGGTGGCCGCCCAGCAGAGGTCGCCGCGACAGGCGACGGAGAGGACCAAGGCGCCGCCCACGTCGAAGCAGGAGACGCACTGCGAGCGGCCCACGTCCCAGAGCCGCGCCGTGTGGTCGAACGAGCCCGAGAGCACCGCCGCCGAGTCGGCAGAGAAGCAGAGGTCCGTCACAGAGTGGCTGTGCCCGCGCAGTGTGGCGACCGGCTCGCCGCCGCGGCTCCACAGGCGCGTCGTGTGGTCGAACGATCCCGACGCGAGGAGCCGGCCGGTCGGCGAGAACCGGACGGCGTACACGGCGCCGCTGTGCCCGTTGAGGTCGAACAGCGGCTCAAACCCGCGGCCGTTGCCGCCGTCGCCGCCGTTGCCGCGCTTGTGGTGGCCGGAGCGCGACGAGGGCGACCCGTCGCCACGCGAGCTTGCGGCCATCGCCGTCGCCGCGGCGATGGCATGCGACTCGTCCACAGCCCGCTCGCCGGCGCTGCGCTCAGCCGCCGGCGCGTCTGCGTTCGCGCTGGGCCGGGCGAGGGCAGCGCTCAGCCGCATCGAGAGCTCGTAGAGCGAGCGCTTGAGCTCGGCGTTCTCCTGCTCGGCCTTCTCGAGCCGCTGCCGTATCGAGTCCTCCGGCGGCATAGAGCTCGGCTACGAGAAGGTGTTGTGTATCCGCAACACGGTCAGAAAGAGAAAAGAAAATCGTCGGCGCACGCTCGGCCATAGGACAGCCGAGAACCTTAACAAAGAAACTTTTGACGCGCAAAAAAAGTGATCTAATCGACCGAATACCACGTTCGGATCGCAAACCCTGTCAGCAGTTCACCTACGGGTAGAGCTCTATGTTCGTAAGAGCTACATACATTGAAAAAGTACGCGCAGCACGGTTCATGCTGCTGCGCCAAGTCCGAGGTCACGCCCACGTGCCTGCGGCCATGCCTGCTGCCATCGCCGCCGCCGCTGCCGCCATCCGTGGGCCGCAGCAGGCCGCCTACGAGGAAGCAGGCTTCACTAGACGGAGCGTGCGGATGCCGTCTGGCGAAGAGGTGTCCTATCTCTCCCGCCGCAGCACCACTGACCCTCCCGAACGGTGTGTCGTCTTTCTGCACGGCATGACCTCCGATGCACTCGGCTCGGCGGCCGCCGTCGTCCCAATCGCGAGCCGGCAGCCGCCCGGTGTGCGAATCCTCGTTCCCGACGCCGCTGGCCACGGAAAGAGGCACGCATGGGCGGTCCGCTCCAGCTGGGAGGGCCTCTCGCTCGACGACCACATGTCTGACGTCGAGGCGTTCTGCGCGGCCGTTGGAGCGTCTGACGGCACCGTGCCGGTGGACCTCGTGGGGTACTCGATGGGCGGCGCGACAGCATTCGCGCTCGCAGCGCGGCACGTCAACGGCTCGGCGCCGGCTGCTAGCAGGTTGCCCGTGCGTCGCGTCGCGCTCCTCGCGCCGGCGCTGCTGGTGACGCAGGAGCTGTACGCCATGACGCTCTCCGTCCAGCGCCACGGCGGCGTCGAGCGCTGCGTGTACAACTACCGCACCGAGGCGGAGGCGGAAGAGATGCTTCGCCTCGTGGGGTA
>NW_005200009.1:0-2334 GCF_000372725.1 Emiliania huxleyi CCMP1516
ATCATGTACATCGGGTTGTCGTTGGCGTCGTAGGTGCGCAGCTTCGGGACGCACAGGTACTCGTCACAGACGTACTTTGTCTTGCCGACGTAAGTGCGGTCGGACGTGTACGTCTTGAGAGTGGGCAGGTTGCAGCAGCATGGGATCCAAATGTCCCCGTTGTCGCCATGCAGGATGCAATGCGTAGGCAAGGAAAAGTCCTTCTCGTTATACATCATCACCTCGCCATTCTCGTCGGGCACGGTGATGGGGATCGAGAAGCGGCGCATGCCCGACCAGAAGCAGCGGTCACAGAAGGGGCTCTCCTCAAGCATATGCCCAATCTGAAGCGGATCACTCTCCACGTTGGCGCCTCCGCCAGAGGCGGGCTCGCGAAAGCGCAGCTGCTGTCGTACGCCCGAAAGTACCCGGATGTCGCGCGTGCCTCTGGGGGCAACCTAAAGGAGATCCAGCGCCGGGAGAGGAGGGGAAAGAAGGAGGGCCGAACGATGCCGAGGCTGAGGCCAAAGAAAGAATTCTTAAAATAGGTGTGCCTGTGATAGTGCTAGCACGCGCCAGTTCGCACCTGTGTCGAGCCTGTCTGCTGTGAGAGAGAGTTGTTGTGTTTAAATTCTAAAAATACAAGCCTCTCTCACAGCACAAGTCAACACAAAACAAAATCTCTCTCTCAAGTCAAAGAATCTAAAGGCGCCGGCTGAGAGGTAGGAGTGAGTTATTTGTTTCGCGGCTTCTTTCGTGAGCTGTGAGGCTCTCTGCCCCCGCAGCACCGTTCCGTAGTAAATTTCAAAAAGAGCACGATGGTCACCGGAACGGGAGACCACACGTTTCGTAGGTCCTCTCGCGAGATGTCGCGCCCCGCCGCGACGCCGCGTACGCCGCTCGCGCCGAGGAACTATTGTGAATTTCGGTTTCGTCGGACTGGAATCATGTTCGAAACCCGGCGGCGAGATCGCGAAAGGCAATAAAACCCGGCGCGAGACAGCGCAGCGCCGCGGCGCCGCGAAACGTGCCACGCCTACCACGTGTGCACACATGGAGCCGACTGCCGGCGTCGGCAGCCTGACAGGCGAGGGCCTCGCCGCTGCGCTTGGACAGGCCCTATCCGCCGCACCCGCCACCGTGATCGAGGCCACGATTCATTGGGTGCGAACGCTGGTCGATGGCTTGTGGCTGTCCCAATGCGTGGAGGGCAGCGAGTTCTGCGCTGAGACACAGGAACTGGTTCTGCGGCTCAAAGGGGTTGTTGTCGGCGAGATCGCCACGCGATCTCGTGTGCCAATCGTGTGGCGGCTTGGCAGCGACGAGCAGCCGGAGCTCCGGCTGCAGATGCGGGTGAGGGGCGGCGCGGTCGAGCTTCACATTGCAGGGCTCAACTGTGAGCCCCCCTCCGGGGCCGAGGCGCTGTACGAAATGGCGAGCGAGGCGTGGGCAGAGGCAGGTGTAGATCCCGCGACCGCGCTGGAGAGCATCAGCGGCATGAACCGCCTCTCGGATGTCATGTGGGGCCTGTGGAAGCGGCGGAAGGATGAGCTGGCGGGCACAAAGGTGTGGAAGATCGTCGAATCGCTCTTGGGCAGCGCGGCGGTGCGCGCGGCGGCTCCCATGCACGACCTCTGCGGTCTGATCATTGGCACCTCCTTCGTCGCCCGATACCGCATCACGTGCCTGCGATTCTCCGTCCTCATCGGCTGCCGCAACAAGGTCCGGGACACGGCAGTGAGCGCGCCCCGGCTGGCAGAGGGCAGCGCGTCAAGCGTATCCGACCCGCCCTCGCCGTCGGGCGTCCCGGCGGGCGGGAATGGCCTGCAGGTCACGTGCTCGACGGAGATCGACGCCGCCGACGAGGCGGGCTTCGCCAAGGAGAGCCTCAAGAGCGCTCTCGGCCTGAAGCTGATCCGCTGCATGTTCACGCGCGAGCCGCACAAGGTGCACTCCGGCGACCGCTTCTCGCCCTCCTCCATGCACTGGGCACGGCTGATGGGCAAGGTTGACGAGACCGGGTGGGGGGGCGCCGACCCCTTTCGCTTCTCAAAGTTGGTGCAAGCAGGCGCTCACCCGGGAGGCGCGTGCTACTTTGATCGGAGCCTCAAGGGGGCGTTCGGGTGGCAGTCTGAGGACATGACGTACAAACTGACGGGGAAGAATGAGGGGCGCGTGATCTGGGCGCTGAAGCAGCAGCGAGGTGAGATCTTTGCAGAGCCACTGGTCATGCACCGCCGGAGCCGGAGCGCAGGGGACGTGCCTCCAGCGCCAAAGCCGGAGAACAACGTGACGAAGCGCAGGAGATGGGGGTCGCAGGGAGGAGAGCCGAAGGAAGTGGCGCATTTGCAGCAG
>NW_005200008.1:0-2333 GCF_000372725.1 Emiliania huxleyi CCMP1516
GCAGCTCTTCGCTCCTTGAAGAGCAGCTCTGCTGCTCACACGCTGCCTCTGCACAGATGTGCATGTGCGTGTGCATGTCCATGTCCATGTCCATGTCCCCATGTCCATGTCCATGTCCATGTGCATGTTGCACCGTCGCAAAACTTGCATGGATATGCGGATGGTGGCATAAGGTGACTGATACACCATCGAAGGGCCTGCGCTGGCGCACAAGCCACAACCGCTAGGGGGGCTGCGTTGATAATTTACCCCCCACGTGCCATACGACCACAGTACGGAGAGGCGGAGCAGACGCGCAGGGCGAGACGAGTGGAGGGAGCAGGACTTTGAGGAGATCAGCAGGAGGATGTACGAAGAGATTAGGAGCAGCAGGGACCCGAGGGACCATGTGGAAGACGGCTAGTGCTAGTCCAACCATCGCGCATCGGGGGGGAGGACGACCCCGGCTAGTCGCCGACCACACCCACAAAGTCAAAGAACCCTGCACAAACATCGCACGGGCGGGGACCTGTTCCTTTTTACCCATCTCACAGTAGAGGTGTCCGTTTTTATTTATTTATTTCGACCACAGCAATCAGCATCCCGTCCTACCTCCTACCCTCTACACGACCAGGGACCACGCGACGCACGAGTTGCCTTCCTCTTCCCCCCCTTTCAAAACATTCAAGTTTCATTGCAAGCGTTTCAACTTTCATTTTATTTATGCACACGCAAATCGCAATCGCTTCGCATCCGATCAGCACACGTCGCGTCGTCACGCGCGGGTGGGGTGGCGTGGGGTGTGTGTGTGTGTGTGTGTGTGTGGCTGATTGCCCTCCTATCCGGTATCGCCGCCCGCGCTATCTCTCCACCACACGAGCACGAGACTCCATACAGACTGCACACATAGATAGAGCTGCGCGTCCGAGCTGCTCGTCGCTCCTACCGCGCCGCCGCTTGCCGCGCCTGCTGCCGCACCCGCAGCGACAGCACCGACGCGAGCGCCGCGGTGAGCACCGCAAGCAGCAGCGTGTCCCACTCCGGCGCCGCTGCGCGCCACAGAGCGGCGAGCTCCGCGGCACCCGCGCCCGTCGCGCCCTCCCCCTCCTCCGCCGCCTCCCCCGCGGCGATGCCCCAGCCCCTCGCCCACGCGGTCGCCAGCAGCCGCCGCGCCGCGAGGACGGGGGAGTCGGAGCGCCCCGTGTGAGCCTGCCACCTAGAGAGTATCAATGAGTACGAGTTCGCACTGATGAGTAGTACTTAGCGAGCGCCGCGTGCGAGACTGCCACCAAGCGACCAGCCGCAGCTCGAGGAGCGCCAGCTGCACGGGCAAGTACGCGTCCGCCGACGCGTCCATCGCCTGGTCGTAGTGCCGCTCCGCCAGGTGCACCTACAAAAAAAGAAAACGAGATCCCAACAAGAATGGCGTCGCGGCGGCGCCAAGCTCCGCGCGAGGCGCACGTCGCTGGGCAGCCCGAGCCCGTGCGTGTACATGTACGCCAAGTCGAAGGACGCCTGCGCGACTCAGCCGTGAATGAGGAGTGGCCACATCGTGACGCAGAGGGGAAGCCTGAGGCAAGGCCTGAGGCAAGGCGAGGTAAACTTCTCCACACACACGAGGTGGTGGGGCAAGGGCCAGGGCAACCCTCGCGACTCCGCGTCTAGACGACAGGAGCCCCCCAGTGCGCGTGGGTGAGCGGTGTGGGAGTCTCGTGCCTGCGTGCGTGCGTGCGTGCGTGCGTGGGTGTGTGTGTGTGTGTGTGTGCGTGTGTGCGTGTGTGTGTGTGTGTGTGTAGAGAGAGAGAGAGAGGGAGAGAGAGCGAGAGAGAGAGAGAGAGAGGGAGAGAGAGAGAGAGAGAGAGGGGGGGGGGGGGGGAGAGAGCCAGAGAGAGAGAGAGAGAGAGAGAGAGAGAGAGAGAGAGAGAGAGAGAGAGAGAGAGAGAGAGAGAGCGGCCTGAGCGTCCCGCGACTCGGCAGCGACCCGGTAGTGGTGCGCGGCGCCTTCTCTCGGCACATCTCGCGTCCCCCCTCGCGATCTCCCCCGCCCACGCGGTACCCTTTTGCCCCCCCCCCTCCAAGTCCACCGGCACCCCGTGGCCGTAGTAGAGGTAGTCCCCGAGGCGCATCTCAACAGCCACGTTGCCCTGCCCCCCCCCCCCCTTGCAAAAAGGGGGAGAGTGTCCCCCCCCGAGGGGGGGGGGGGGAGTCTCCCCCCTTTAAAAAGAGGGGGGGGGGGGGGGTCTCCCCCTTTTAAAAAGAAAAAGGGCCCTTCCCGAACCCCCCCCCCGAAAGGCCCCCCCCTTTTGAGTTGGGGGGGGCCCTTTTTTTCTCCTCCAACAAGAAGGGGACTTTTT
>NW_005200007.1:0-2333 GCF_000372725.1 Emiliania huxleyi CCMP1516
CGTGGAGGAGAGAATGGTGTGTGGTCGAGGCATAGCGACGAGAGGTGCAGAGAGACAGCTTTCTCTTGCTCGAGGAGAGAGCGTCCGTAGTGTGCGCTCTGGGGAAATCATGAGAAAGTACGTTTTCCGGTCGCGAGAGCCTGGTCTTTGCATATCGATAGGGAGTGGCTTGGGAGCCTCTGTTGTCCCTCCTTTTCATTTTTGGGCTGGTGCGAGTTGAGGTGAGGCCTGTGTGATGGCTTCTGGGAGGGTCTAGGAGAGGGGGTGGGCTCGTTGGGAGAGGGGTCCGCGGGCGGCGCGAGCGGGCGTTCGGTGAGCGGTGTGGACGGGGCCGTGCGTGGTTTTGCGAGTCTTCGGCGGTGGGGCGGCGTCGTGGCCGTCGGGAGGCGAGGAATGTAGCAGCTGCTGTGCGCACTGTGTGCAGGCCGCCTGGCAGGCGGTGTCATGGCGCCCCGTGAGGTGCGCGGGGGAAGCCAGCGGCGCCGGGCCTGCCGCGCGGGGGCGGTCGGGGGCGGGGACGGTGAGATGGGCCCGTGCGAGCTGCTTTAGCACCCGAAATAAAGTCGGTCGTCCAAAGTCGAGCAGAGGGCCTGAAGATTCGCAGCGCGCGCGGGGAGGGTTATGGTGGTCGATGGTTTTATCGGACGAGGACGATCCTGGGGGCTGCGGACGTCTCCTGCCGATGCTCCGCACGGCTGTTGGTCGCGGGTTGCGCGGGTCGCTCGTGGGGCGGCGTGGGGTCCGTCCTCGCGCGGGCTCTGAAGCGAGGCGATTTTCGCCCTCCCGCGTCGACGTTTTGAGGGCCTTCCCGAGGGCTTCAGGCGGTGCGGGTTTGATGGGGCGGCAGCGCGGGGCGGCCTCCACCGTTTTGGCAAAAACAGCGTTTTCCGCGCGCGCCTCGCTCGCCCCGGGAAAGTTGCCTCGCTCCGCTCGTCAACTTTCTCCCGGGCGAGAGTTGTACGTGCGGGTGGCGGCAATAACTCTCTCTCCCTCTCTCTCTTCCTGCGCGCGCAGCGCGCGATTTTTTTGGCGGGAGGGCCCTTTTTATCGCTTTTTGAGCCCTCCGTCGAGCCGTGGACGGGGGACGTATAACCCTAGCTTAACCCACGATGGGAGACGGTGTTTGCGCTGGGTCCTAAAAAAGGTTCCTTCGCCATGCGCGGTCCTCGCTGACCCTGCCAAACTCTCTCGCCGCCGTTCGCGGCTCGGCTTGCGTATGCGGTTGGGAGCTTCGAGGACATGCAGGCGTCCCGCCCCCTCCGGTCATCCCCCCCGGCTCCCAAGTGCGCGGCCGCGACGCGCTGCGCACCCTCTTCCGCGCTGCGCCCGCTCTCGGCATGGCCGTCGTCCGCCGAGATCACCTCCTCTTCGCGTCGCAGGTGCACAACCAAGGGCTGGCCATCTCCGTATCCATCATGGTGAAGCCAATGGGCCAAAAATGGAGGGAGCGCCCCTCCCAGGTGGCCGGAGGGTACACCTCGGGTCGGCGTGCTGGGGGGGCGCCGGTGCGCAAGCCCACTTTCCGGGCGACCCCGAGGGGGAGGAGGCCGGGCGAATGGCGGCAACTCATTGTTAGTGTCCCGGGCCGCTGCGGCACCGTTTATACGGCCCCTCGTGATGTCTTTCCGATTTTGTATTGTGAGTCGTCCTCTGGCCAGCCGAGGGGCACCAGAACGGCATGTGTACTGCTGCTGGCTGCGGGCGCGGAATGGGCTTTTTTTAACTCGCAACCAAGTATACTATATAAGGACACCCTCGGGGGGGACACTCGGCGCATGTGCGACACGTCAGGGTGGAGTTGGCGGTGGCCGAGCGTCGTCTCCCGATCGACTCGCAGCGGAGTCGAGGGGTGAAGCGCGTCGCGCTGCGACACTCGAGAGCCGGCGGGATGGCCGTGGGGCGCGGCCGACTTTGATGCCCTCGAAGGTCCAATGCGCAATCGTTCTGTGAGACCCACGCGTACAGGAAAGGGGGCGGAGACGCGCCATTCTGCTGGTACCTTTTTTGGGACCCATCGCTCCCGCGTTCCACACAGTGCTCACAAGTCACATATATTAAACGAGATCAAGTGAAGAAAATATGGAGCCCCAACGGAAAACCGAGAGGATGCACTCACCCTCTCTCCTAACCCCTCCCCCCGGACACGACACGCCGAGTCCGAGGCACGCGCTATATTGTATTGAACACTACATGCATGCAACGAACTACGAAGGTGTGGTACTGAGGCATCTCTCACTGTAGGGGGCGCAGTTGTGGTCGACCGCGGCGCGCGCCAGTGGCGCGCCGCTCAGAAGGACTCCTTGTGGAGCACAAAGCGCCGGGTGGTGTCCGAC
>NW_005200006.1:0-2332 GCF_000372725.1 Emiliania huxleyi CCMP1516
ATCAGTCGAGTGAAGGGTTGGCTAGCCTTGCCGTTCAAGATGAAGCCCGCCATGTCGGCATCGGCTGCTGCACGTTGAAGGAACTGGGCGGCCGAGCCGACGACGGGCACGATCCGCTTGCTCTCCTTGTGCTGCAGCCACGGTAGCTCGCGCAGCATCCGCCAGCCGTCCTTGCAAAGGTAGCCAACGACGCCTCGCGAACCCTCGCCGACCAGCTCGAGCATGTTGTTGTAGGTCGGTTTGGTGTTCTTGCCGAACATCTGCGACAGCGCGGACCTGCCCGCGACCACGTGGACGACGCCCGCCGAGTCCACGAGCGTCCATGATGGCTCCAGCGCCATGATCGACGCGGATCTTCGAGGTGTTCAAGCGGGCGCCGGTAGATCTTCGAGGTGTTCACGCGGATCTTCGAGGTGTTCAAGCGGCGGTGGAAATGACTTTCCTCATCAGCGAACCTCCGCCCAGCAAAAACTCAGGACCCGCTGACGGTGACAATCGTTGACTTGCCGCCGCCGCCCTCCCGGTGGCAAATAATAGCCCAAGTCGAAGAGTGCGCCCCGCCCTCGGTATCTGGGCGGCAGGCGGGACTAGAGTGGCACGCTGGTGCACGGATGGGGGCGCGAGCCGCCATCTTGGACTGTGAGGCGAGTATTTGCAACCGGGAGCTCGCCGCCGCCCCTACACCGCCGCCGCCGCCCTCCCGGTGGCAAATAATATAGCCCAAGTCGAAGAGTGCGCCCCGCCCTCGGTATCTGGGCGGCAGGCGGGACTAGAGTGGCACGCCGGTGCGCGGATGGGGGCGCGAGCCGCCATCTTGGACTGTGAGGCGAGTATTTGCAACCGGGAGCTCGCCGCCGCCCCTACACCGCCGCCGCCGCCCTCCCGGTGGCAAATAATAGCCCAAGTCGAAGAGTGCGCCCCGCCCTCGGTATCTGGGCGGCAGGCGGGACTAGAGTGGCACACTGGTGCACGGATGGGGGCGCGAGCCGCCATCTTGGACTGTGAGGCGAGTATTTGCAACCGGGAGCTCGCCGCCGCCCCTACACCGCCGCCGCCGCCCTCCCGGTGGCAAATAATAGCCCAAGTCGAAGAGTGCGCCCCGCCCTCGGTATCTGGGCGGCAGGCAGGACTAGAGTGGCACGCCGGTGCACGGATGGGGGCGCGAGCCGCCATCTTGGACTGTGAGGCGAGTATTTGCAACCGGGAGCTCGCCGCCGCCCCTACACCGCCGCCGCCCTCCCGGTGGCAAATAATAGCCCAAGTCGAAGAGTGCGCCCCGCCCTCGGTATCTGGGCGGCAGGCGGGACTAGAGTGGCACGCTGGTGCACGGATGGGGGCGCGAGCCGCCATCTTGGACTGTGAGGCGAGTATTTGCAACCGGGAGCTCGCCGCCGCCCCTACACCGCCGCCGCCGCCCTCCCGGTGGCAAATAATAGCCCAAGTCGAAGAGTGCGCCCCGCCCTCGGTATCTGGGCGGCAGGCGGGACTAGAGTGGCACACTGGTGCACGGATGGGGGCGCGAGCCGCCATCTTGGACTGTGAGGCGAGTATTTGCAACCGGGAGCTCGCCGCCGCCCCTACACTTGCCGCCGCCGCCCTCCCGGTGGCAAATAATAACCCAAGTCGAAGAGTGCGCCCCGCCCTCGGTATCTGGGCGGCAGGCGGGGCTAGAGTGGCACGCCGGTGCACGGATGGGGGCGCGAGCCGCCATCTTGGACTGTGAGGCGAGTATTTGCAACCGGGAGCTCGCCGCCGCCCCTACACCGCCGCCGCCGCCCTCCCGGTGGCAAATAATAACCCAAGTCGAAGAGTGCGCCCCGCCCTCGGTATCTGGGCGGCAGGCGGGACTAGAGTGGCACGCCGGTGCACGGATGGGGGCGCGAGCCGCCATCTTGGACTGTGAGGCGAGTATTTGCAACCGGGAGCTCGCCGCCGCCCCTACACCGCCGCCGCCGCCCTCCCGATGCGTCGAGAGTCGACTCTCGACTGCACTGAGAGAGTTCATCCCACCATCAGCACCGTATTCGCCCACACAGCATGCCATGAGATTCATATAGGTCTAGTGTACACATCAGCTCAGCGAGACCAATATCTCCAGCCTCCTTCATCTTGGCTGCTGCTTGGCCTTGGGAGCCAACACCTGTGCAAGTGAGTGTCAGAGTGTCGGAACTCGGTGGGAGCATCCGTCATCATTTTTCACGTTCACACGACTCTTCACACTCGCTCGAAAAAGTGAAATTTCGTTTCACATGAAATGTGAAGTGAAAGTGAAAGTGAAACCGATTCGCTGTTTCCATGTGAAATCACGAACCCTGGCTTTGCGCAGCTCTAC
>NW_005200005.1:0-2332 GCF_000372725.1 Emiliania huxleyi CCMP1516
GCGGCGGCGTACCATTCCCACGAGGGCATGGCCTGGGACGACAGCGAGGACGACTGGGAGGCGGCGGACCTGTCCCTGCCGCAGAAGGGCGAGGAGGACAAGGCAGAGTGGTCCGACGAGGAGGCGCACGACCCGGACAAGGCGGAGCCGGCGAGCGTGCCGGTGGCCGCCCCGCGGGCGGCGCCGCGTGAGAAGACCGAGCTGGAGAAGAAGATCGAGGCGCGCGAGGCGCGCGAGGCAGAGGAGGCGGCGCGGATGGCGGCGCTGCGGGAGAGGGCGGGCGTCTCGACCGAGATCGACCCGAGCCTCACCGGCGAAGCGCGCGAGCGCGCGCTGAGGAAGCTGCAGCAGGAGGCGTCCGACTTTGACAACGCGGCGGCGGCGTTCGGCCTCGACATGGCGGAGACGAGTGTCGGCACGCCCGCGCCCGCGCCCGCGCCCGCGGCCAAACCGCCGAACAAACCCGCCGCCGCCAAGCCCGCCGCCGCCAAGCCGTCCGAGGCGGTGCGGCCGGCGCCAAAGGTTGGCGACCTGGGCGCGGACTTTGTGGCGAAGAGCGAGAAGGACTACGAAAAGCTGGCCGAGTCGCTGGCGGAGCGGTTGCGCCCGTACGAGGGCAAGACCGGCCACATGAGCGTGCTCAAGTGCCTGCTGCGCAAGGCGGCAGCGGGCATGTCGACCGACGAGGCAAAGGAGCTCTCGACCTTTGCGTCGGTGCTGTACAACGACAAGGTCAAGGCGGACCGCGACAAGGACAAGAAGGGCAAGAAGACCAAGGGCAAGATCAAGATCGCCATGGGCAAGGACGTGGACAACGACTTTGGAGGGCTCGAGGGCGATGGCGGAGGCGGGGGTTGGCGGGCGAACGACGATTTCGATTTCATGTAGCGCGTCTCCGTTTCGAGTACCCTCCGACGTGCCTGGCGTACTACGTTGACCGCCTTGTCTCTCCCTCAAAGCTTTTGAATATACGACACAACACGGAGCTCCACGAATATAAATAAACTCCGTCTCGCGCGTGTCGTGCGCTCTCAATATACACGGCTTTAACAATATATATCGAATTCAATATGGCATTAAATCATTATATGGCTATGACGACGAGCTCTATACCAGGCATGGAGGGACGGCGAGATAGGCGAAAAGGACTTGCCGGAGGAGGTGATGGCTATGACTTAGACTTTGGACCTTTGCGAGAGGTGGCGAGCGGAGCAAGCGCGGTGTGGCGCTAGAGCTGTCAAACGTTAACTTTGGGCCTAACAGTTGCACTATTGTTGGCTGAAAATCCTCAACGTTGTTCAAGTGTTCTCCCCAGCCCAAGCTGTTACTGTTTGTTACTGTTGTTACTGTTGTTCAGTGGTCAGCAAGCAGAAAATGCCAAAAAACCCGGGTAAAACCCGAAAATACCTGGGGTTTTCCAGGTATTTTCGGGTATTACCCGCACTGGACGCTGGAGATCGTCGTGGGTCACTGCCAGGCCTTCCTTATTGTTGTTCAGCTGGCCTAACGTTAGCTACTGTTGTTGGGGAGCCCCACTGTTGTTCTGTTGTTACTGTTAACACTAGCAACACTGTTCAGCTCTTAACGTTTGACAGCTCTAGTACTAGGCGCGCCCACGCGGCGCAGCGGCTCTCCCGCGACCATAGCCCCTCCCGCAGCCGCAGCCGTAGCCGGAGCCCCAACTCTTGCTGCTCTTCTAGTGTCGGGTAGTGACCAGGGGTGAGGTGACCTGCCGCAGGGCGAAGGCCAACCGCAAATTTGCACAAACTCCGAGACAAAGCCTTCGAACGCGCGAAAGCGCCGGCTTTCGAACCTCGGCGCCCGCCCACTTTCTGGCCGCGTCCCTCCCCTGTCCTCTCGACTGCACTCCTCTTTTACATACATAAATAAACTCCGTGTCGCGTGTCGTGCTCAATAACAATTATGGATTTCGAAATCATTATACCATATGGCTATCGGACGACGAGCGCTCTATACCAGGCATGGAGGGACGGCGAGATAGGCGAAAAGGACTTGCCGGAGGAGGTGATGGCTATGACTTTGGACCTTTGCGAGAGGTGGCGAGCGGAGCAAGCGCGGTGTAGGCGCGCCCACGCGGCGCAGCGGCTCTCCCGCGACCGCATACTCTAGCCCCTCCCGCAGCCGCAGCCGTAGCCGCAGCCCCAACTCTTGCTGCTCTTCTAGTGTCGGGTAGTGACCAGGGGTGAGGGGACGGATTGAAGATCCCTCACACCAAGATCGTGCAGGGCGGGGACACATGTCCCTAAATCCCATCTCGTCTCAGAGTTTGACCGTTTTTATTTTTACGTGCCCGGTGGACGACGCGGGAGGT
>NW_005200004.1:0-2331 GCF_000372725.1 Emiliania huxleyi CCMP1516
GCTGGGCCCTATCCCAAACCGCCCTGCCCGCGAAAGCAACCAACTCGCGCCAGAGAGCACGACGACGGCGTCTCACGTTGTGGGGCCTTGGTCCTCCGCCGCACTGAGCGGACGATGCGTCCTAAGTACTTATCGAGCCGAGGGCCTCGCCGCGACGAATAGAGGGCGGGGGCGTGGTGCTGGGTTCTAGCCCAAACCGCCCTGCCCGCGAGAGCATCCAGCTACGCGCCTCTCGCGCCAGAGAGCGCGATAAACGCGATGATGGGGTCGCCGTCCGACACGCCTCAGAGCTGTCGGTGCGAAGTACTCATCGAGCCGAGGGCCTCGCCGCGACGAATAGAGGGCGGGAGCGTGGTGCTGGGCCCTAACCTGAACCGCCCTGCCCGCGAGAGCAACCGACTCGCGCCAGAGAGCACGACGACGGCGTCTCACGTTGTGGGGCCTTGGTCCTCCGCCGCACTGAGCGGACGATGCGTCCTAAGTACTTATCGAGCCGAGGGCCTCGCCGCGACGAATAGAGGGCGGGGGCGTGGTGCTGGGTTCTAGCCCAAACCGCCCTGCCCGCGAGAGCATCCAGCTACGCGCCTCTCGCGCCAGAGAGCGCGATAAACGCGATGATGGGGTCGCCGTCCGACACGCCTCAGAGCTGTCGGTGCGAAGTACTCATCGAGCCGAGGGCCTCGCCGCGACGAATAGAGGGCGGGAGCGTGGTGCTGGGCCCTAACCTGAACCGCCCTGCCCGCGAGAGCAACCGACTCGCGCCAGAGAGCACGACGACGGCGTCTCACGTTGTGGGGCCTTGTGTTCTCCGCACTGAGTGGACGATGCGTCCTAGTACTTATCGGGCCGAGGGCCTCGCCGCGTCGAATAGAGGGCGGGAGCGTGGTGCTGGGCCCTATCCCAAACCGCCCTGCCCGCGAAAGCAACCGGCTCGCGCCAGAGAGCACGACGACGGCGTCTCACGTTGTGGGGCCTTGGTCCTCCGCCGCACTGAGCGGGCGATGCGTCCTAAGTTCTTATCGAGCCGAGGGCCTCGCCGCGTCGAATAGAGGGCGGGAGCGTGGTGCTGGGCCCTAGCCTGAACCGCCCTGCCCGCGAGAGCAACCGACTCGCGCCAGAGAGCACGACGACGGCGTCTCATGTTGTGGGACCTTGGTCCTCCGCCGCACTGAGCGGGCGATGCGTCCTAAGTACTTATCGGGCCGAGGGCCTCGCCGCGACGAATAGAGGGCGGGAGCGTGGTGCTGGGCCCTATCCCAAACCGCCCTGCCCGCGAAAGCAACCGACTCGCGCCAGAGAGCACGACGACGGCGTCTCACGTTGTGGGGCCTTGGTCCTCCGCCGCACTGAGCGGGCGATGCGTCCTAAGTACTTATCGAGCCGAGGGCCTCGCCGCGACGATCAGAGGGCGGGAGCGTGGTGCTGGGCCCTAACCTGAACCGCCCTGCCCGTGAGAGCAACCGACTCGCGCCAGAGAGCACGACGACGGCGTCTCACGTTGTGGGGCCTTGGTCCTCCGCCGCACTGAGCGGACGATGCGTCCTAAGTACTCATCGAGCCGAGGGCCTCGCCGCGACGAATAGAGGGCGGGAGCGTGGTGCTGGGCCCTAGCCTGAACCGCCCTGCCCGCGAAAGCAACCGACTCGCGCCAGAGAGCACGACGACGGCGTCTCACGTTGTGGGGCCTTGGTCCTCCGCCGCACTGAGCGTCGATGCGTCCTAAGTACTTATCGAGCCTAGGGCCTCGCCGCGACGAATAGAGGGCGGGAGCGTGGTGCTGGGCCCTAGCCTGAACCGCCCTGCCCGCGAAAGCAACCGGCTCCGCGCCGCTCGCGCCAGAGAGCACGACGACGGCGTCTCACGTTGTGGGGCCTTGCCCTCCGCCGCACTGAGCGGGCGATGCGTCCTAGTGCTTATCGGGCCGAGGGCATCGCCGCGACGAATAGAGGGCGGGGGCGTGGTGCTGGGCCCTAACCTGAACCGCTCTGCCCGTGAGAGCAACCGACTCGCGCCAGAGAGCACGACGACGGCGTCTCACGTTGTGGGGCCTTGGTCCTCCGCCGCACTGAGCGGACGATGCGTCCTAAGTACTTACCGAGCCGAGGGTCTCGCCGCGACGAATAGAGGGCGGAGGCGTGGTGCTGGGCCCTAGCCCAAACCGCTCTGCCCGCGAGAGCATCCAGCTACGCGCCTCTCGCGCCAGAGAGCGCGATAAACGCGATGATGGGGTCGCCGTCCGCCACGCCTCAGAGCTGTCGGTGCGAAGTACTCATCGATCCGAGGGCCTCGCCGCGACAATAGAGGGCGGGAGCGTAGTGCTGGGCCCTAACC
>NW_005200003.1:0-2331 GCF_000372725.1 Emiliania huxleyi CCMP1516
AAAAAACAAAAAAAGGAAAGCACGCAGAGCACAGCAGTGCAGCTGCATGCTGCATGTGCTCTAGAGGATCCCCAACGCTGCCTCCGCGGCCCGTGGCGTGCACCAGAGAGAGAGAGAGAGGTCGAGTCCGCGTGGCTCAGGCCGGCCAGAAGGTGTGTGGCGACGGCACCGTGGCAGGAGTGCGGAGAAGAGCTCGCCGAACGCGAGCAGCGGAAGGCCGAAGTGTGCCAGCGCAAGAGCCTCGCGAACGGGTGCAGAAGGAGCTCGCCGTGACACGATGCCGGGCGGTGGTGGTGCTCTGGCGGCTGTGCACAGTGGGAAACGTCAGGCTGCAACAGGGCAGCACGATGGTCGTGCCCCGCTGCAGCCTGGCCTGACATGCACAGGGCGAACAGAGACGGGACTATCGCCTGGCGCTCGTCTGGGCAAACTTTGACCGCCGCCCGGCTCGCCACGAGCACGCAGCGACAAAATGATGACCGTGTCGAAGTTGAGGCTGGTCGAGAGGAAGAGGCTGCCGTGCGAGCCGGCAACTGGCTGGCTCGGCGTGGACAGCCGGCGGCGACTTTTCGCCGAAGAGCGTGCCTGCCGAAGAGCGAGTCTGACTCAAAGTGCACGGAGTGGGCGCCGCCGACCGTCGGGAGGAGTCCGATGGGTGCCAGGACGATCCAGAGAGCGATGAAGGCGCAAATTGCGCCGCCGAAAGTGGCGGTAGAGGCCAGGCCGTGCGCGTGGGCCGGTCGGGCCACTTCCGGGGCGAGCGATCGAGGGCCGCCGGGCTCGCCCCGTCGGCCGAGCGGTGCGAACGGCCAGTCGCCCGCTTCGGGTTGGACCCGCCGGGCGGTCCGGCGGCGGATTGCATGGCCGGGCGGGCCTCCGGGAGGCAGCCGGGGCTGCGACAGGGGCAGGGCAGAAAATCCCATTCGGAGAGCGTGTAGCGCGACCCGGTTGCTATACTTTCAATGACTAGGAGAGCGCAACGTACCGGCAGCTGACAGGGTGAGACAACGACGGGATGCGATCCGAGAAGCCGAGAGGGACCAAGAGGCCGCGGTGGCGGGCGAGAAGGCGATCCTGGCGGAACTTAGGGCGATCGGTTTGTCGTTCGCGGCCAGCACCGGCGTGCTCAGGCCAGTACAGGCACGAGAGGTGCGGGGCCTGGCTAAACGACTGGTTGGCTCGACGGACCTCCTTGGACAGGTTTTCCGGTGGGAAGGGGAGGACTACCTCGTCAACGACATCGCACCGGGGCCGACACAGTCGGGGGGGCAGGCGCTGAAGGCGTACGCCTGCTGTGTGAAGAGGCGGGTGGCATCGGCGGGCCCGCTGTCTGAACACAACTCGGCCTTTGATATCCGGGCGGTGCGGGACCGAATCGAGAAGGACCGGGCGAGGGGGGAGGCGACGCGACTACTGGGCAATTTACGGCCTGATGCGGAGCGGGAGGGGGGAGAAGCGGGGCCGTCGGCGAATCCGGGCCCTGCCCCCCCCCCCTCCCGAGGGGAGACGAGAGCTAGGCCCCCCCCCACGAGCGGGGTGGACGGCCGACGCGTGGAACCACGGCTGGAACGGCCGCAGGGGCAGGGGGCATCCCCCGGGGCCCCACCCCAGGAGTTGCGGCGGCCGGCGCCGCCACCAGGCCCGCCCCCACCACCACCGCCTCCGCCCCCGCCGCTGGAGCGACCGCTGGGTCGAGGAGCCGCCCCTGAGGTTCCACACCAGGCGGTGCGGCCGCCAGTGCCGCCATCGTTTCCGCCACCCACACTGCCACTTCCGCCCCCGCCACTGGAACGGCTGCAGGGTCGTGGGGCCGCCCCAGCGGCTCCACACCAGGCGTTTGGGCCGCGAGGGCCGCCACCGTACCCGCCGCCCCTGCCACCGCCTCCACCCCCGCCGCCGACGGGGCCGCCACCGTATGGACCCGCTCGGAATAACCGGGGGGACCCGAGACCGCCCCGCCGGAGGCTGGTGTACCCGGGAGGAGGAGCTGGGGGAGGGGAGTTGCCGCAATACGATAACGGACCCGCCGGCGAGCCGGAGGGCCGAGGCCGGAGGGCCCCGGGGGGGGCTTGGGGTCAGCTGTCGGAGGAGGCGAGAGATGAGCAGCAGAGGAGCTGCTCTCCAGGCTTCTGTCGCAAAGAGCTGCATGCCACCGAAAGCGCTGTCGAGGTTCGCCGAGCGCGGCGCAGGTTGGAGGACACCGTCACCGACGAGCGCGTTGGAGTATTCACTCCGGACAAAGACGGGTAGACGCACACGAGCCGCGGTCGTCTACCCGTCATAGCGGCGAGGCGCGGGACCGTCTGTGGCGAAGTGGGTCGCGTCCTCCGA
>NW_005200002.1:0-2331 GCF_000372725.1 Emiliania huxleyi CCMP1516
TCCTCACCCCGGTGCCGTCCCTCGGCGCGGAGCGGCTGCTGGACGACTACCTCTACTTTATGGGCCGGTGTGGGCACGACCTGGGCAGCGGCACGTGGCACCTCGACCTCCAGTTCACGCTCAAGGCGTACGGCCTGCGGGTGGCCTTTTGGGTGCGCGGCCTCGAGATGCCGTGCCGGCCAGACACTGTTGTGCCACTGCCACACGCGACTCCGTCCGGCCCACGCTGCCCCGACGAGACGGGCGCCACGCTCGGCGTCTTTTGCCAGCGGCTTCTCTGCGCGGTGGACGACCTCGGCTGCTCAAGAGACTGCCCGGAGGGCAATGCCAGCTCAGCAATCGGTGCGGCTCTAGTGGCCTCGTGACAATCGGGTTTGTGTGGTATTTGTTTGCAGTGTAGGCCTGTAGGCCTGTGTATATTACTACGTGTACCTTTTTGGCTTTTGCGCTAGCGGTAACCGGTATGCGGACGCGCCACAGCGAGAGACACGGCGGCGACCCGCGCTCCCTTCACCCTTGCGAGTGGCCCCTTGAGCCTTGTCGCAGTCACACCCACACGCACACGCCGCTCCGCACCGCGCGGCGCGCGCCCGCCCGCCGCCCCGCCCAGGCGGGAAAGAGATGAGGAGATGGGACAGCGAAGGAGGAGCCTGAAACGCGTCCGAGAATTCTTTTTTCATGCGAGAATTCTTTTTTTGACCCGAATTTATAATCTGAGGGGTGGCCCGTCTACCGTCTACCGGTAGACGGGGGTAGACGGGGCTTAGGGTGCCCACAGGACCCAAAAAAAGAAAGGAAAAAAGAAATGGGGCACTCCCGATCGCAGCACTTCATGTTGGATAGTCGAGATATTGAGAGTGTGACTAGGAGGGTGGGACGCTGGGGATTCTCAAAGGTATACCCTTGGAATGGCCGGATCCAGCCTTACGCAGGTGAGGCCGTGCGGAGGCGACTGCCACGTCGAGCCACTGTGGCGTGACGCACGGGACGTCATGGCTCAGTGCCGGTGTGACGTTCGAGCCGAGATTGGTCTGCGTTTGTGCGTGCGCCTGAGGTGATGGCAGCGGCGGTGGTGGAGCCCTGGGGAACCCCTCGCCACTGCTGCCGCGATGCTCAACGCCATCGCCTCGGATGTAGTTGCTGCTGCCCCGCAGGATGCAGGCCACGTCCGCCCGTGATTCGCAGACCCGACCCGTACGCAAAATAGCGGGCATGCAGCACTCGCGTGGCCCGCCGGGGCGACCGGAGCAGCCATGTCCGCCGCACAGCCCGCACGTGGCGTTGCAGCAGACCTGGCGGCTTGGGTGCACGACGCCGGCCGAGCAGTCGGCGAATCGACGAGAGGAGGCCGTGTGCTCCACGGGCCTGATGGTGCGGTTGAGACGGTGGTGGACTACCAGGCGGTGCGCCTCGGCCGACGGCGAGAAGGACGAAAACATCTCCGCTGCGCGGGTCGGTCGAGTGTCACGTGCAAGTTTGCCGGTGAATTTTTCGCACTCGGCGGATTGGCACGTCGCTCGTGGTCGGAGGGCGTCGCCACGGAGGCGCAGCTGGCCACCGGCGCGAGCTCAGCGACCCAGGCATTCGCGCTCGGCTAGCAGGCGCCGCTCTGCGAGCGAGCGCGCTAACTCCCATTGCGCAGCGAGATACACGCCGGAGAACCGAAATCGCACCTCGAAATGACGTACGTCCTAGGACGGCCGACTATGAAAATGAAACCTCTGCTTGGCGACGACCGACGAAACCGAACAAAACTCCTCGGGCCAGTTTTGCTGCGCACGCGTACACAATGGCGGGGCGCCAGAGATGCGCTTCCTCAACAACAAAATGTGCCGCCCAACCAAGATCCCTCAAATCCCCTTTGCTGAGATGGCTGTCACTGTCACCTGCCGATGCGAGCGGCAATGTTGTTCATATCGCGTGCGATGGCCGTCACGTTGCGCGTGGGAGGCCACTTCTCCGCACCCTCCACGCGCACGCCCCTCCACCCTCCCGGAGCGTAGCCCCCTCGACACCCCCCTACCCCTCTCCCGCTGTTTTAGGCCCCCCCCACCCGCCACCCGCACTCAAACGCCGAAGTGGGATAGCGCCCCGTCACGCCCCGCGCCCGCCATCTCGGCATCGCATGGGCAGCACTGCAGGGTGCAGCGGCCACGGGCCAGGGGCCAGCGCGCCCCAGTTTTGCTTCGCGGTTTTTTGTGTTGCGCGAAACGAGAAAGTCCCGCCGCGCGCGCTGCGCTGCTCGCGTTATCTCGCGCGTGCTCCGGCCGGAGATTGTTCACTTCTCCTGAAAACACGGAGACCAACATTTGCATTTGTAGGTGGGCTCTC
>NW_005200001.1:0-2330 GCF_000372725.1 Emiliania huxleyi CCMP1516
CAGCCGCGAGGATTGGGACCTTGAAATCACGATCACAAGCAAACGCGCAGAGCATTGAGCAACACACCTCGGGTTGAACCTCTCAAGGTGCATGCTGTCACCGGCAGTCTGCATGTGGATCGTAGACGATGACTATGGCTGGAATAAGCTCAAGTTCGTTCACGAGGGCTATGGCTGCCTCACGGCTGTGCCTGTGGCGCTGCCTCGCTGTCGCTGTCGCTGTCGCTGTCGCTGTCGCTGTCGCTGTCGCTGTCGCTGTCACTCGCGGGGCCCCGCGCTGACATTGTCACCGCCTGTCGTTGGCATTCACTGGCTTCACTGTCACTGTCACTATGGCTGTCACTGTTCCTGGTGCCTTTCACTCCTCCTTGGCAGCTGGCTGTCACCAGCTGTCACCAGCTGTCACCAGCTGTCACCAGCTGTCACCAGCTGTCGTTGCTGCCGTCGTTGCTGCTGTCGTTTCGCAGCCGCTGTCATGACATATTGACCACGTCATGACGGTTAACAGCCGTTTTAACCGTCATGACGTGAACTCTCCATAGTCTCATAGTTCAAGGCAGGTGAGGTGGCGCGCGGCCCCGGGGGGCGAAGCTCACACGCTGCGTGTGACACGGCGGAGGGAAAAGAAACAGAGGCTTGATAGGAAAGCTCACACAGAGGACACTCACCCTTTTTCCGAGGGGTACTCGAGTAGAGAGATGGAGCCGCGCGACACTATCGTGCCTATCTCCCCCCGTCTACGACTACGTGCTGCAGCAATCGTCCTGAGGGTCCGGCCCCCCACCGAATTGCAAGTAGGTCTGCTCCATTGTCAGACCGGTCGCGGGGTCAACCGGCTCCGACACTTCCACCTGCCCACAGGGCACGCGTCGGTTTGTCTACGCATGAAGCTCACAGCATGTGACACGAGCGGCTTGTCGTCATCGGCGACGTCGCTACTCGAGGAGGACGAGCTCGACACAACCACTGCACGGAAGCCGTGCGAGCGAGTGCGCGGGCGGCGGCGCACTTTGACTCAGAGCATGCTCTCAGTCGGACTTGCGCGCAGGCACGCGAACGCGAACCGGCGTACGCCGCTCGACGTCGAGGCGACGGCCGCGGCCTGGCGCTTCTGCGCCGGCGTCGCGGCCTCCTCCTTCTTCGCCTTGCCGGTCGCGGGCGACTGGCCGCTGGCGGCCGGCTCCGCCTTGGCGATCTTCTTGACCTCGGCGACGACGGCGGCGGCGGACTGGTTGATCTTCGTGAAGACCTCCTTTTTGGGAGCGCGTCGAGCTTCTCGCCGATACAGGGATCCACACACGCGTGAGCCCGGCCGAGGGAGGTGCTCTGGCTCCCTCACCGCCCCGTTGGCTACTTCAATGAGTTCCGACGCGAGGGTGTGAGCGTGGAGCTGGTGCGTGAGCTGCGGACGGTGGTCACAGGCGCAATCGCTGCGATCGGTGGCGATGTGTCAGCGATCACGGCGAGCGCAAATTCATTCCGCAAGTGGTACAGCGACGCGCAGAACGCGACGGCCGTCGCCTTGCTTGGGCGAGGCGATGCGGTGAACATTGCGCTCATGCGGGCTGCGAAGCAGGTCTTTGCCAGATGGTACTGTCCGGGAGGGCGGCTGTACGTGCCGGGAGCTGTGAGCGAGCTCGCGTCGCCGGCGGCCTTCGGTGATTTCGAGGTGCCGGGTGGTGTGGTGCGAGACCTGCTCTACAGTCTGTACTCTCAGCCCACAAGCAAGTGGTTGGCCAGGGTGGATCACGCTGAAGGGCGGATGCCGGAGGGGGTGGACGTGTCGCAGGGACGCAGGCGGCGACGACGACGATGAGTGAGCGCACGATGCGGAGCGGGCGCGTCGTTGAGTTTGCGGTCGACGACCAGGACATGGAGGCGACGAGGGCGCGTGCTCCCGAGGGGCCGGTGGCAAGGTTCCGAGATAGCAACGGCTACCGGAGCCAGGTGCTAAAAGAGGGCTTTCACACACTCAGACTCACAGTATGCCGAAAACAGAAACGCGAAACGGGGCCTCCGAGACAGTACGGGCCAGTCACCGTCAAGTGTGTGAGAGTGAAGAAGAGACTGTGGAGAGATGCGTCAGAAAAAAAGATATTCTTATCATTTTGCCCCCCTCCGCGCAAAAGTTTGTTGTGCGCGTAAAAATCGCTAGCGGCCATGAATCGGTAGGCTGCAGTTATGTGTACTTTTAGCTTACTGGGAGAAAAGGGAGAGGGGGTTGTGTTCTCTAGGCCCCTAAGGGCCATACGCGCGGCGTGAGAGCTCGGAAGCGAGCTTTGCACGGCGATCGAGGATGGCGGTTGGCGCGGATCACCCCCTTCACCGAA
>NW_005200000.1:2500-33530 GCF_000372725.1 Emiliania huxleyi CCMP1516
TGGTGGGACATAAAAGAGAGCGAGTACTTGGGCGAGTAGGCCGTGCGGTCGCCGCAGGCGATGAGAAATTTTGAGCTGGGGCTCCCGTTCACACTCGAGACTCGTGTCTGGCCTTTTCTCGGGGCCGCGCCTGCGGCGCGCCGTGGTTTCTTAGATTTTTGCGGAAATCTCTTGGTAGGGTTTCTTGCCGCGACGTTTTCTTAAGGTGGCAGTCGGGGTTTTGCGAGACGGGTGTCGTCCCGCAAGATGGCATCACGCTCGCACCTGCCGACCGCCGCCACGGCGGCGAGACGCCTTATCCGCCACCGCGGCGCCGGCCACAGGCCAGCGCTAGGCAGCTGCCGGCCACACTGGGCCGGATTTGCCGGTAACCGTCGCCGCACACTCCTACGTCCACGCCGCTGTGACGTCTGGCGACGAGGCGCCGGCCGCCAAGCTTCATGGCCAACGTGGTCGCTCGCTGGTCCTCTCGGCTCGGCCACGCGTCGGCCCAGCTCACACGAGCTCCAGACAGCCACCAGTCGCCACGCGCAAAGCGTACGGGTCGCCGGCTCCCTGTTGTGCTCTCACGCTGGCCGGCGTAAAACTGTACTGGCAGTTGTCATGCCGTACCCGTCGCGTTTCGAAAGGGAGCCCTCAATCGACGCGTCTACACGCACCGTGCCACCGCTCTCCACAACTGCTACCGTGGACATCAAGCTCCTCGACTCGATCTGCGGCTACGACGGCGCTCTAGCTGCTGGCTCTCGCGGGTGTCTGGCGACCCGCTCAGGCTTGCGAAACGGCCGGCCGCGGCGACGTGTTTCGAGCTCGCTGGCCTTCTCCGCGCGGCTGGGCCCGCCCCTAGTCGGGGCCGACCCGCCCAGTCACTGGGCAGCGCGTGCGCCGGCGTTCTGGACGACGGTGTGCCGATGCATCCGGGAGGCTCCGCGGGGCTGCTCTAGCAGCCTCGGGAGGGTCGAAAATCGAAGCCGGAGCGGCGGACCACGGAAGCTCCACGGACGGTGAGGCGGGCTGTGGTTGGCCCCCCCTGACCGGGCGAGGGAGTGGCGCCCCGGGAGTGCCGCTCCGGCGACGTCTGTGGCCTCCACGGTACCGTGACCGCGGTGCTCGCTCTCGCGGCCGTCTCACGACCCGCTCGAGACGAAAACCGGAGCGGACGGTGCGACGAACCGCGAGTGGGATGGTCTTCTCCGCGCGGCTGGGCCCGCCCCTAGTCGGGGCCGACCCGCCCAGTCACTGGGCAGCGCGTGCGCCGGCGTTCTGGACGACGGTGTGCCGATGCATCCGGGAGGCTCCGCGGGGCTGCTCTAGCGACTAGGTCCAGCCCTGGGTGAGCCGGGTTGTGACATTTGGCGATTCCGCGGCTTACTGGGTCCCTGAGCCGCTCCCCGTGTGCGATTATTGTGGCCCAGGCATGGTACTGATAGTAAACGGGTCAGAACCGGCCAAACACAGGCTACAGCCCCACACACGCGCCCGCCATAGCTCCTGGAGAGCATGCGCGAGTGACGCGCTACAAGCCGCGAGAGTGGCATCAGAGGCAGGAACGACGTGCTCTTGCTGCACCTTGCAGCTGCACCGAGTGTGCTCGCAGTGTATGCCACGGCCGCCGCCTGCGGCATTGCTCTCGTGCAGCTAAGGCGACGCAGGTCCATCAGCAGGGCTCATCCAATGCGAGCACACATTGTGCTTAGCCGCGGGCAGGTGGCAGTGCACAGCCGCACACCGGCTGTGGCGGCTCGAATGCCCCCGGCAGCAATGCTGGTCATTAACTTGCGTATTGGGGCCGCAGCAGGCTGCTGCTGTGGCAGCAGCAGCAGCCTGCTGCTGCCTGATTCAGTCAAGCCAGCGGTGCAGCGAGGCGTGCAGAATTCGCGCGGTTTGGTACCTCCTGAGGCTGAGCGCGTTCAGACTCGGTGACCGGAGTTGGATGGTCCGATGGAGCTCGGCGAGCTCCATCGGACCATCCATGGCCGGACGGCGGAGCGTGAGGTGGCGAGCGGAGAGATGTACCGCAAGACCAAAAAAACACGGATCTGACGCGATGTCCCAAAACGTCAGATCTGGCTCACCCAGGGCTGGACCTAGTCTAGCAGCCTCGGGAGGGTCGAAAATCGAAGCCGAAGCGGCGGACCACGGAAGCTCCACGGACGGTGAGGCGGGCTGTGGTTGGCCCCCCCTGACCGGGTGAGGGAGTGGCGCCCCGGGAGTGCCGCTCCGGCGACGTCTGTGGCCTCCATGGTACCGTGACCGCGCCGGCCTCGCTCGGGAGGCTCTTTCGGAGCCGTCGGCCTCCGAAACCGTCGCGTTGCTGCGCCTGGACGGCTTCGATGCTCGCCAAACCCGTCGGCACCGTTCATATACACATGAATTGTGAGTGAACGCGCATTTTTCTGGTATTTAACTGAAATGTGCCGAAATGTTAGTTTCGATCTAGTCCTCACGGACACAAAACAGAGGCCTCCTAGCACGGAGAAGCGACTAAGAGTCGCCGACGTGCGAGTTAAATGCCAGAAAAATGCGCCCGGAATCACAATTGATCCCGTCGACAAGGCGCCCCAATCGCGGAGGTTTGGCGCGGGCGTGGAGGCGAGCATCGACGCCTCGACGGTTGCTCTTCAGAGGCCGAAAACAGGCGCCTGAAAAAGGAGAGAACGCGAGACTGATCACGCGCGCGGAAAAGCCCGAGGGGCGAATCTAAAGTGCCGAGGCGCTTGCTAATCACCCCAGCTAGGGCCACGGAGGCGCTCGCGGCAGGTCTCCGCGCGCGCGCTGGCCGGTGGCAGCTGATCTCGGGCGGCGGGCGGCGGGAATGGGCTCGGGCGGCACCTTTTGCCCTCAAAAGTCGTTCGAGAGTACCGGGTCGCGGCGGGAACGCGCCCATCCGCTCGATGGGTGTCAGGAGTCGATCGCCTGCGCCAGGAGCGAGCACGGGAGTCGTCGCGATGGGAGTCGTAGCGGCGTGGCGCTCGGCTTCGAGAGAGCGACGTGGGCGCGGCGGCGCGGGCGGCCGGTGGGGCGCGTGAGGTCCGCACCTTCGCGACGGGCAGGCTCGATACGGCCGCTGGCCGGGGCGGCCGCTCGACCGGCCGCCGCGGTCGTTCCGGCGGCGGCGTCGGCGTCGGCGTCGCGAGCGAACTGGCTCGCATTCGACGAGCGACCCTCTTCACAGAACCCGGACTGCCACCTTAATGCCCGCAACCCACTGTAGACGGTGCCTGCGAAGGCCAAAATCCCCACTGGGCCGCGAGCAACCTTAAGATCCAGCAGCAGCAGCAGGAGCACAGCCGCAGCAGCCAACTCACAAACTCGAGGTTGGTGGATATGCTGAGCGCGTCTCGCCGCCTCGGCCGCCGCGCACCTCGCCGCCTCGTCTTCCACCGCCGCCCGGATGGCATCCTCCGGGCGGCGGACGACCCGCTTTTGGCGACGCGGGCGGCACAGCGCACAGCTGCGGACATAGAGGCAAACTGTCCACGCCCAAACTGCTCTTGGAGAGGCTTGATGAAGTAGGAGAACGAGCCCATTACGTACACAGCTGTTTTGGCAACGGAGCTTGCGTAGCCCACCCGTGACTGAAGCGATCCCACCTTGTACCTAAGAGGAGCAGGGCGGGGGGGATGGGAGAGTGTGGCACGGGGCGGTTGGGAGCGGAAGTGGGGCATTGAGGCCGAGGTGGAGAGGAACGTATGAAGCCGGAGGACGTATAAAACTACCGCCGCATACTCGCGGCCAGGCAGCCGGAGGACTGGGTTCGTCGCGTGCGGCGTGGATTTATTGGCGAGTGCGCTGACAAAGACGTCCAATGGCGACAACTTGTTGCCCGGCAGCCATTGTAGAATGCAGCCGAGAAAGCCGGCCGGCGCGGGGTCCGGCGCCTCGAAGGCCTCGTCGACGCAACGCATCAAGTGCTCCATGATCTGGCCTCCATAAAGCCTCCCGCCCCCCCCCAACCGCCCGGATGAGTATAGCGCAATCACGTTGGTGAAGAAGTACCACACGACAGCAGAGCGCGTGTGGTTGGCGGCGAGCTCGGTGATTATCTCGAGCGCTTTTGGCCAGAGTTGCGAGGGCCCGCTCTCGCGCACCGCGTGCACGTAGATGCACGACACCTGCCCCATGTACATCAGAGACCAGAACTTCGCATAGGTGAGGAGGTTGAGGCGCACCGGGAAACGGCGCGCCGCCGCCTCCGCGTCGGCGTTGGCGCGCTCGGTGGCGAGCTCTTGCTCGCGCTGCTTCCGGGAGCTGGTCGGCATTACAGTTCCGCCGGCAAAAGAATTCAACAATCCAGCTTGAAGGCGCGGGGTTCGACACAGGTACCAAAAGAGGCACAGCCTGCGACGGACCTTTAGAAGGCGCCGTCGTCCTCATAGAGGTGGGCACGATCGGGGGGACAGTCGAATCCGCGAGCACCGTAGTGCTCGCCGAAAAGACCATCCCCATAATCCCAACACCCCCGGCGACCCCCTCGCCGCTTGCCCCGCCAGCGGGCACTGCGCGACCCACCCCCGCGCCCTCGGCAAAAGAATTGAAGGGGCCGCTGTGTGCGGGGCGGGCCCCTCGTGGAGCACGTGGAGGGCCCGCGCGCCCCTCCCGAGAGTCACGGCGTCGGGCGGGCACTCTCGCCCGCCGCCCCGCCACCCTGAGGCGTCGGCGTGCAGCAGGCAGGGAGGACCCATACTGGGGACGCCCCCCTTCTGCCGCTCGCCACGCCAAGGGGATAAGGCATAGGATCCCATCTCTCTGAAGGGACTCCAATAGCCTCTAGCGCATCCCTTCGCACATACATGTCTGAGCGCGCACGAGCGTGCGCGGAGAGACATGTGCATGATAAATACACGCGTCCACACGCGTGTGAAGATGTTGTGACGTGAACACGTGCTATACGCGCCAGACGAGCGTACTTGAAAGCTCGCCCACGCTTCTTCGCTCTGGCGCGCCGCCCGCGCACACCCCTCGACAAGGGACGCCAAGCGAGGAACGGCACAGCTGCAAGCGCACGCTTGCACCCAAGCGAGAGACGCTCGCCGGGGAGACGGAGAACAATACCCGACGCATCGCAGTCGTAGCTCGTGTGCTCCCGCGGACGCGAGAGTGCAAAGGGACCGTACACGATTCACAGCCTCGCCTTGTGCACACACAGGCTGCCGCGAGATGACGCGAGATGACCCGAGATGACCCGAGATGACCCGAGATTAGGTTGCCGGGCGGATGATGGCGTACTCCGCGATGCGGCGCCGAGCGCACCGTCTTCTCTGCACAGCTGCCCCCGCCGCCGAGGCCTCCTCTGGCACGAGCGCGTGGAAGATTGGTCTCGCTGCTGTGGCGGGCGCGGGCACAGCTGGGGGCGCGGTCGCGGCCTACACGGTTTACCGGTACGCGGACGACGAGGAGTTTCGCCGGTGGATGCGCCGTGACCTGGCCGCGCCGTCGCGGTACGTTGAGGAGGTGATCGCCGACTACCTGCCTCGCAGCGCCCAGGCAATTCGCATCGCCGACGACCTCGAGAGCAGCGACGAGGAGGGCGGCGCGGGAGCCGTCCGCGCCGCGGGCCCGCCCGCGCCTCGGCCGCGCGCGCAGCAAGCCATTGCGCTCGGCGGCGCGCCCGCGGTGCCTCAGCTCGCCCCGGACGGGGGAGGCCAGCGCCTCTACTCCAAGCTCGCCGCACCCGGCGCCGCCGATGCGCCAGCCGCGCCAGCCGCACCGGCCGCGCCGGCAGCTGCGGCGCCCGCCGCGGACGCGCCCACACCCGCGCCGCCACCCTCGGCGGCGGCAGCGACGCCCGGCCTGCCCTTTGGCCCTTTTCCCGAGGACGACGACGAGCCGGACCCCGCCTCTGACGCCGCCTCTGCGCTGCCAGACCCGCTCGCCTGGCATACGCCGCGCGACGACGAGGCGCGCGTCTGGGCGTCGGCGGCGCCGCCGGCGGAGCCGACGCGGCTGGCGGTGCCCGCCGCCGCCGCTTCGCGCTTCGAGGCGGCGCTGGCTCGCTTCGAGGGCGAGTGCGCGGCGCTGCGGGGCGAGAGCGCGCCCGGGCCCGCCGCCGCGCCGCCGCCTGGCGTTGGTGCGCGCGCAGGGATGGCGCTCATCGAGCTGCCAGAGTCGTTTGCGACGGCGCCGGCCTCCTTGCGAGCTCAGGAGTGTTCATTCAGCGGTCATCAGTGGTCATCAGTCGACAGGCGCCGACCGCTTTCCACGAGCTCGCGAGCAGCGCCGCGGACGCCGACCCCGCCGCCGTGCGCTCGGCGTGAGACGGCCTTGCGCGCCTCCTGCGCCGCTCCCCGCCCCCTCATCTCCCGCGTTTGCGTGCGCAGGTGCGGCTGCAGTGGCTGCGGGTGCAAGAGGACTTCACTCGCGCCGAGGCGGAGGCGCTGCAGCCCCACAGGACGGCTCCGAGAAGCTTCCGAGAAGGTCCCACCGCCAGCAGGCGGAGGCGCTCAAGCCGCGGGCGGACGCGATGCGCGAGCGAGCGCGCCGAGGCGAGAGGGACGCGCCGAGGCGAGAGGGACGCGCCAGCCCCAGAGACGCGGGGCGGTGGGCGTTGAGCGATAGGCGACGGCGGCGGGCTGGCGCTCGAGGAGATGAGCCTCCGGCTGCGGCAGCTGTCGATGCGGCTCGCGTCGCTCAAGGAGGAGAAGCGGCTCGTCAAGAGGGGGCTGCTCTGACGGCAGCTAAACGGGCCTCAAAGCGTGGTGGGCGGACGCCCCTTTCGGCTCCGCACCATTGTTCAGCAGATCGTCCAACGGCGTCTCCGGTGTCGTGAGAGAGAGTAGGTTCGTAAAATTCTTTTTCCAAGCGTGATCCGTGAATCGTCCTGTGCGCCCTCGCGCGCGAATAAATTCTTTTTTCGCACGACACGGGACTGGGACCTGTGTGGAGATACTGCAGAAAGAGGCGAGGGCGCGCAAGGAGGAGGAGAACGACATCGTGGTCCGTCCGTGGCTCGGAGGGAGACTTCAAGACAGGAAGAGGGAAGGAGCGGGGCAACTGGGAATGTCAGAGCCCCTGAGCTGTGAAGAGAGGGGAGGATTTTGCGCTGTCAGAACGTTGTCAGAACACTGTCAGAACACTGTCAGAACGCTGTCAGAACGCTGTCAGAACGGCCAGGTCTCTGTCAGAACATCTGCGGGAGCTCCACAAACCAGGTTGCCTGTCCGCATCTGTGTCGAGCATGTCTGACGGGAGAGAGAGCGACTCATCCCCGGTCCTGGGGGCGACTCATTCATTTCATTCATTCATGCATGCATTCATGCATTCCTTCATTCCCGTCCCTCCCTGGCATGCATTCATGCATTCCTTCATTCGCGGGGGCGGCCGCTTCTCGGCCGGGGCGGCCAGCTTCTCGGCCGGGACGGCCAGCTTCTCGGCCGGGACGGCCAGCTTCTCGGCCGGGACGGCCAGCTTCTCGATCGTCATCTGAGCCCACAGAGCTAGGATCAGACAAGTGCAGACGTTGGAGGGGGGGGGGGGGGGCTCGAGGGCGGAGATAGCAGGCGACTGCGCGGCAAGGCTAGAAGGCGCGCACACCTCGAACGCCGGCTGCATCTTTTCAGCCGCGACGTACGACGCCTTGAGCGCTGGTGATGGGGCCAGCGCATGTGTGGCGAGGGTGCCCACAAACGCTCCGCCTGCAACGGATTAGTACGAATTGTGTACAAGGGGCAAGCGGCGGGAATAGGGCCGAATGGTTTTGCGCACCAAAAGCGGCGGTGACGACGAGAAGCGTCTTCATGGCGCCGCTCTGGTTCGTATCCATCATGGCTACCTGTGGGCGCGCGTGAACCCGTAGAAGCAGGCGCGCGTGAGAGCAGCAGGCGCGCGCGAGAGCAGGCGCACGATACCCTATTGAGGGCGACGATTTCGCCCGTCCCGATTTTCGGCGACTAGTTTACGCGGAGAGAGAGAGAGCTAAAAGTACGCGGATGTCAGCGAGGACCAACCGAACGCTTGTGGATGAGAACGAATAGGCTGAGAACTTCCCGTCAGGATTTGACCCCTCTCTTGGATTTTTTTCGGAAAGTTCTCAGTCGTTCTTCACACGGCAATCGCAGAGCAGGTTGTGAATGAGCTTGCCTGTGGCGGGGGTGGGCGGGTGCACGGAGCTAAGTGCCTCGCCACTCTCGCAGGAGTCGCTTAGGCGGCTCCCGTGGTGTACCTGTGTTAGTGCCAGTGCGAGCCAGTCCCGTGCCCAGTGTTGTGCGAGGGAGCTTTGTTGTAAAATTCTTTTTAGTTTTTTGACGGCCGTTCTGAGATTGGACCTTCTATGTTTCTTTTGGGGGTGACGCGGGGGTGGCCAGTGGCTGAGGGGCTGGTTGCTGATGGCAAAGCACAAGCATTGGTATCAGGGGCGAGGCGTGCCGGAGGTGGAGCTGCTCGAGGACATGTCGCAGGACATGTCCGCGACATGTCCGAGACATGTCACATAGGCGTGCCGGAGGTGGACTTGCTCGAGGCGCGCCCGTGCGCCGACATCGCCGCCGCCAGCGACAGGCCCGCGCTCGCGGTGGCGCACAACAACCTCACGTGCGGCATCACAACCTTCCAGGCGCAGCCTCGCGCATCGCAGCCAGAGCCCCGCAGCAGCAGCCAGAAGAGCCCCGCGCCACGCCGCCGCCCAGGCGCCGCCGCCCCCCCGGGTCTCACGCCCACGCAATTTGGGGCAGGTTGCGCCACGCCTGCCGGGCCGGCTCCGTCCGAACCACGGCTCCTTCCCGTCGGCGCGCCGGCCTTGGTACCCCAACCTGACTTTCGGCCGCCGCTCCGAGATCGACGCCCTCTGGTATGGAGGGGAGCCGACTAAAGAAGGGACTTTTCGCCTTGGCGGCGTGCGCCTGTTAGTGCCAGTGCGCGCCAGTCCCGTGCCTACTCGTGCGGGGCGGCGTAAAATTCTTTTTTCGGTGAGAGAGGAGGGCTATGCGTGTGCTCGGCCTTCCCTTCTCTCCGCGCGCCCCGCCGCCACGCTGCAGCAGCGTGAGCTCGCCCAACGAGGCCTCTCCGTGGGACGCGCTCACATCCTTCAACACAGGCACCTGGCGCGGACGAGCACTCGTCTACGATCGGTGCCACAACACTTCAGAGAGCCACCACCACCGCCTTCGCCTCCTCCTCCTCTCACCGACGGCCTCGCCTCCGCCGCACCTGCCGCAGGTCCGACCTCTTCTCCTGCGCGCCGCCGGTGGACCTCTCCTTCACTCACACGGTCAGCGAGAGCGGCGCCCTCGAGCTCGCCACGGCGACGCAGATTGACTCCTCCGCCGCGCCCGTCCTCCACGGGGTGCAAGCCTCGGCGTCCCTCGACGTCGATCTCGACGGCAGCTTCTCGGACGAGCACCCGGACGGCCTGCTGCACGCAGACGCGCTCATCGCCGCGGCGGGTGGCGACGGAGGTGCGGACGACGGCAGGCTCGTGCTCGAGCACTCCCTCGCCGCCTCTGACGGCGAGCGGTGGCGCTGCCTGCTCGTCTACGGCTGCGACGACGTCGGAGGCGCGGGCGGAGGCGCGGGCGGAGGCGCGGGCGAAGGCGAGGGCGAGGGCGAGGGCGAGGGCGGCGAGGCCGAGCTGCAGCACTTGCTTCTGCTGGTCGAGCGGCGCGTGGAGCCGTCTGCGCCGCCGCCGCCGCCCGCGCCGCTGTCCTCGCTGAGCCTGCCCGACCTGGAGGGGAGTTGGGCGGGGGACGCGTGCGCGCGAGCGCCCAAGGACGCGGCCCCGTCTGCTGCGGCGCCGGCACGCGGCGCAGTGCGGGAGAGAGGCGCCATGACCTGTCCTGGAGGAGAAGGACGTGTCTCCCATAGGGCGCGCTCCGCCTCTTCGGCCACTGCTCCACGAACGTGTACAATGTCGTGCTCAAGTACGGCACGCGGCCGCTCTGGGACGGAGGGACGGCGGTGTCGCGCAGGCTGCAGTGCACCTCGTTCGCGGGCGAGGTGATGGAGCCGCTCTCCTCGTCGGGCACGCTCGCGCCGCTGGGGGGCGGGGGGGAGGAGGGCGGGGGGGAGGAAGGCAGGGAGGATGGGTCTGCCACGTCGCCTCCGCCGCTCGCCGCGCGCAGCGTCGCCTTTGGCGGCGACGGGGCGCCGGCGATGGTGCTGCTGCCGGGCGGCGCGCACGCCCTCGCGCCTCTCCGGCTCAGCCGCCGTCGCCCCTTCGCGACCGAGTTCGCCCTCGTGCTCGAGCCGGGCGAGTCCTTTGGCTGGGAGTCGTACCGGCTGCAGGAGGCGCTCGACGGGGACGCGCCGCCCACGGTGCCCGCCTCGACTCCGGGCGTCTCGCGCGGCGTCTTCCCGACCGTCGACGCCGCCGCCGTCAACCGAGGCGTCTCTCCCGGCAGCGGCGTGCCGCGCCTCGCGCGGGTGCAACGTCTCTACGCGGGGCGCGGCCAGTTCGTGAGCGGCACGACCTCACTGCTGTCCGCCATCGATCGCTGAATTGACGCCCTCGCGCTCGTGCTGCACTGGGGTGTGAGACTCTCGCACAGGGTCAGGGAGCGCGCCGCAAGCCCCCCAACCCCTCCCCGTACTACGGACTACGCGGCGCCCGTACGACCCTTCCTGCTTCCAGTTGCACTTTTGGTACACCCACAAAACTCTGGACACCGCCTCTCGGTCGCTTTCCGGTCTCGCATCTCTCTCTCTTACTCGATTAGAGGGCCGTAGTCGTACTTTCGGTACCACGCGAGAGATGCTATGGGGACTTGTGTGTCCGTAGTCCCTGGAGCTTTTGGTGTGCACAAAGTGTCGTAGGCTTGGTTTGCAACTTTCAGCCCTTACCGGCGCCGCCTCGACCGCCGCCCTTGCCGCCCTTGCCGCCCTTGGCCTTGCTACCCTTGCTACCCTTGCCGCCCTTGCCCCGCCCCCGCCCCCTGCCGCCCGCCTCCTCAAACTCGCACAGCGCCTGCAGCAGCTCGTCGCTGCGGAGGCAGCCGGTGTGCGCCGTGCCGCCCCCCTCAATCGGCGAGTAGTCGCGGTGGAACTCGACGTGCAGAAAGCGGCAGCCGACCACGCCGTCGCCGCCGCGCGCAGCATCGCAGCCGCACGGAGCGCCGACGCGCAGCGAGTGGATGAAGGGCGGCAGGCGGTAGGCGAAGGAGGCGCGGGTCGAGACGAGCCGCCACTCGGGCCCTCCTCGCGGGTCGAGCAGGAGCGCGCCTCCCTCCCGGCCGGACACGGGGCACGCGCAAGCGACGAGCGGCGCCACGGCAGGGTGAGACTCGCCGTGAGGAGAGCCGCTCGCGTACACGGCAGCGAACGTCTCGGCGGAGGCGTCGACGTCGGCGCCGGTGGATGCAATCCCCGCCGCCCCGTCGTCGAGGCTGTCGTCGAAGCAGGACGGGCAGAGGGGGTAGGCGCGGCTGGGCGGTGCGCGCGGCGAGAAGAGGCAGAGCTCGAAGCCGCAAGCAGGGCAAATGCGGCCGGAGTGGGGCTTGACGCTGCCTCCCGCTGGCAAGCTCCAGAGGCGGCCGCTCGACGGGTGGAAGAGCTGCGGCGTCGCGCCTATTCTCGGAGCTATCACGCGGTGGCGAGGCGCGAGCGGCTACGTGCGGGCAGGGTCAGCAGGGTGGGGCCGCCCGGGAGCAGGAGGAGAGGGCGGCCGCTCGCGTCAGCGGTGAAGGGGCGGAGCGGTTGGGCGGCGGCGTCCCCACGCTCGCCCCGCCCTCCCCCTCCCCCCCCTCCCTTCCCCCCGGGTAGAGGCGGCCCGAAGGCGGCCTCGAAGGCTTCATCGAGATGGCTCACCTGGCGAGGGCGTGCCACGTGTCAATCTCGGGTGATCTTCTCCAGTAATCTCGGGTAATCTCACCTGGCGAGGGCGTGCCGCGTGTCAATCTCGGGTGATCTTCTCCAGTAATCTCGGGTAATCTCACCTGGCGAGGGCGTGCCACGTGTCAATCTCGGGTGATCTTGTCCAGTAATCTCGGGTAATCTCACCTGGCGAGGGCGTGCCGCGTGCGCGTGTGGTGCAAGGAGGGGGCGGCGCAAAGGGGCGGCGGCGGCGCGCGCCGACTGGGTGAAGAATGCAAACTTGCGGCGGAACTCGCCCAAGCAGTGGCGCAGCACGTCGGCGCGGGACGCCTGGTGAGATTACCCGAGATAACCCGAGATTACCCGCGGGACCCTGGTGCGAGGCGCGGGGCCGTGACGGCAGTAGCTACGGCCTCCGTCTCTCCTCTCCTCTCTCGCGCCTCGCCGCTCGCCACTCGCCGCAGCTGCGCCTCGACGTGCGACCGCACCTGCTCCCACCTCCCGCCCCATCAGCCCTCTTCGCCGGTGGGGAAAGGCGGCGCCTCGGAGCGAGAGGCGGCCAGCGGCGCGACAAGCTCCGGGTCGATGGCAGCGCACCCCTCGACGAGCGCACGGCCGAGAGGCGTCGGCTCGAAGGCTCGAGGCCCTCCCCCTCCCGCTCCCGCTCCCGCCCCGCGCCGCGCCGCGCCGCCCTTGCCTTGGCCCCTGCCGCCGCCTCCGCCGCAACCGCCATCGCCGCCGTCGCCGCCGCCACCGTCGCCGCCGCGCTCGCCCCTGCCGACGAGCTGGACATACCTCCGCGCCTCGATCGCCTTGATGTGGCCGGCGATCGAGGCGTCGGTCCCCACGCCCGCCGCCTCCATCGCCCCAATCAGCTCCGCCTCGCTCAGCGGCGGCGGCGGAGCGGTCTCACCCTCTCGCAAAACCGCCACCCGCACCCGCAACGCCTCCCCGCTCCGCAGCGGCGGCAACGACACCTCTGCCGGCCGGCGGTGCGGCATCGCCTCGTACCACCCCGCCTCCTCCACCGCCAGGCCGCTGCTCGTGAACTCCTCGCCGGCGACGCCGAAGCGCGCGCGAGTCAGCCGGACGCGGGCGGCGCAGCCGAGGGCGGCGAGGAAGGTCTGCGTCACCTACTCGCGGCCAGCCTGCCCTCGCCAGGACCGCCCACCACGGCAGCTC
This sequence comes from Emiliania huxleyi CCMP1516, assembly GCF_000372725.1. NCBI lineage: Eukaryota > Haptophyta > Isochrysidales > Noelaerhabdaceae > Emiliania > Emiliania huxleyi. The sequence goes on from NW_005200000.1 coordinate 15,425, forward strand.
CACCGGCGGCGGGGTAGAGGTGCGGTGCGGCGCCATCTCGTACATCCGCCACCGCACGCCGCCGCCAACCTCGTCCGGCCCGGCGGCCCTCGCGGGGGTGATGGGCGGGTGGTCGCCTGCGTCCTTGCCCCGCGCGCCTGCGCAGAGTGGGCCCCTCCCCGCACCTAGTCTCGAGTCAATCTCGGGTGATCTCGGGTGATCGCGGTAGCCTTTGCAGAGTGGGCCCCTCCCCGCACCGAGCTCGACCAGCCGCGACGCAGTCTCGCTCCAGGCGGGGTGCGCCGCCAGCTCCTCGAGCGGCGTCAGAAAGTCGAAGCCGGGCGGGAAGCCGGACGACTCGGTGCGGGGGTAGGAGAGGAAGCCGCGCAAGTACAGCTCCTCCGCCAGCTGCATCGCCGAGTAGGCGCCCAGCCCGAGTCGCGACGAGGCGAGCCTGCGCCGCAACCCACCGCCCAAGTCAATTAGTAGTTAATTAGTAGTTAATTAGGCGAGCCTGCGCCGCAACCCACCGCCCAAGTTAATTAGTAGTTAATTAGTAGTTAATTAGGCGAGCCTGCGCCGCAACCCACCGCCCAAGCTCAACCTCGGCTCCACCTCGGCTCTACCTCGGGCTCTACCAATCTCTAGAGCGGGCGAGAGGAGCCTCATCAGAGCGACCGTGTTGAGCGGCGACGGAGGCCTCCGGTCCTCCCTTTCCTCGCCGACGCCGAGCACGCTCGCGCCGTCGCCGTCGTCCGCCGCCGCGCGGACTCGCTGCAGCAGCATCAGAGCGATCCGCCGGTCGAAGAGACGCCCCCGCGACCACTCTGGCCGCAGCGAGGCCCCGCCCGCCCCGCCGTCGCTCTCTCCGCCGCCCGCCCCGCACGCGTCGTCTGTGCCGCCCACCGCCTCTGGTGGCGCGAGCTCGACCTCGACCGCCCAGGGTTAGGGTTAGGGTTAGGGTTAGGGTTAGGGTTAGGGGCGCGAGCTCGACCTCGACCGCCCAGGGTTAGGGTTAGGGTTAGGGTTAGGGTTAGGGTTAGGGTTAGGGGCGCGAGCTCGACCTCGACCGCCCAGGGTTAGGGTTAGGGTTAGGGTTAGGGGCGCGAGCTCGACCTCGACCGCCCAGGGTTAGGGTTAGGGTTAGGGTTAGGGTTAGGGGCGCGAGCTCGACCTCCACTGCCCAGTGCGGGTGCGGCGTGAAGCTGCGCCGCTCGTGGTCGCGCCGCACCACGAAGCCAAGCGCGGGCGTCTGGCAAGGCCCGTACGAGACGAGGCAGCCGCGGAGGGCGCCTGAGCTGCAGGCCCGACGGTGTGGGCCGGACCGCCAACCAGAGAGGGCAGGGGAGGCGGTGGCTGCCGAATCGGCCGGCGAGCCGGCGGGTGAGGTAGCGGGTCCACGCCACGCCGAGCCGCAAGTCGAGCTCCTGCCTCGCGTCCACCGCAGCAGCCAGCCGCACGTCCGGCTCTCCGAGCGTCTTCAGCGCGCCCAGCAGCGCTGCAGGCGAGACCGCGGAGAAGCGGGCGCGGAGGACGGACTTGCGTGAAGAGAAGAGGTGAGGCTCGCAGACGTGCGCAACCTCGAACGCAATCGACTCGCCCTCCGCGTCCGCGTCCAGCCACAGCACGAGCTCGGCCGCGCCTCTCGCCACCGCAGAGAGGTGGCCGACCACGCCCGCGCTGCAAGGGCTCTTCAGGGTCGGAGCCGCGAAGCAGCCCTCCGGGTCAGCGTCCCAAGAGTCAAGCGGCCCGGGCGCAAAGTCGAGCGCGAAGACGTGACCTCGCACGGACGTGACGCGGTGGCGGCGGAGCGAAGGAGCAGCGTTTCCGAGAGGCAGCCGAGCAGTGAACTCGTGCGTCGGAAGCGCTCCGTCGACCGAGCGGAAGCGCTGACCGCCCGAGAGCGCGGTTGCGATGGCGAGCGCCACGGACGGCTTCTCCGCGACGTGTAGCACGACGAAAGAGGTCGAGGGCTCACCACTGGCGTCGGCGGCCATACAGACAACTATCTAGCTAGCCCGTGTAGCACGACGAGAGAGGTCGAGGGCTCACCACTGGCGTCGGCGGCCATAGACAACTCAACTATCTACGACACCCATGCTGAGAAAAAGGAGAAAACCGCGACCATTTGTTTGTATGTGGCTCTTACGTGCATTCCCGGAGGAGGACTGCTGACAGGGTTTGCGATGAGGAGTGACCCGAAGGGTTTCTCGGGGTTAGTATAATATAAAGAAAAAGAGCCGGGGAAAAAGAAAAAGATTTCCGCAAAAATGATTCCTCTTTAGGTATTTGTGATCTGTGATCTGTGAGGGTCCGCCCGCAGGCGCATTTTGTATACCGAGGCGGTGCCCGGTGCCGAGCGCAGGCAGAGCCCACAGGTCGGACCTTAAGACAGCATTGTAGATCCCTGGGCGAGGGTGGTGGCGTCCCCGTCGCACGGGTCAGGGCTGAAGGCGGGGGAGACCAACCTCCCGATCTCTCCGGCGTCCCGGTATTTGTTGTAGAGATCCCTTTGCGTTTCTAAGTCTTAAGGTTCCCCATGTCATGGCGGCCATGCCAGTTTCGCTTTCGGGGGGCAAACCGCCCTGCCCGGCACCTAGGAAGGACCCCAGGTAAGGCCCAGGTGTGGCCTAGGGCATCAGAAGGGACCAAGAGGAGTCCAGTCTGAGCCATAGAGCCCATGTCTCGTTCGCGGTGAAGGTGACGAAGAACTCGGGGACGCCGTACATCTGCGCCATCGCGATGTCCGATGAGCTCTGACTAACACGTTAGTCAACGCGTACAACTCGCCGATCTCCCCGCTGACCACCGCGACCCCCTTGGCAGCCACAAGCCCACTCGCCAGCCCTGACCAGTGAGCCCTCGCTGCTGGAGGATGCGGCGCTCGCGCTTCTGGAAGGTGTGAAGATAGCTGTGAAGTGATGCGATCTGCTTTGACTTCAGGCATTGTTCTATGCCGCAATTTCATGTGAACGCCGTCGTGAACAATTGATAAAAATGTGGCTGTGAACAAGAGAGAAGGTCAACAAGCGTGAATGTGACTGCTTTGGGACGCGGACCGACACACACACACACGGCATTTTTCGGACTGCCAGCGCCCTGAGTGCGCACCTCGACTCGGGCAGCACACACTCGCCTGTCGGGAGCGGCACAGACCATGGGTTCTATGCTTCGCAGCTCCGCCACGGCAGCGTACCTCGTGCTGGCCGCCCTCTTCTTCTCCGCGGCCGCGTTTGCCAACCTCAACGACCCCGACCCGCTGTGGTGGGTGGTGGCCTACGTTGGCGGCGGCGTGGCGCTGCCCGCTGCGCATGCGCTCGAGAGCCGCCCTGCCCGACGCCGCCAGCTGCTCGGCGCCGCGGCCGCGCTCGCCGCGGCCCTCGGAGTGGTGATATCCGTATTCTCTGGCCGGCTGTGGCCGCGGCTCGACTTTGGGCTGCCGCTGGGTGCGCTCGCGTGGTCGGCGCTCGAGGAGGAGGAGGGGCGCGAGGCGGTCGGCCTGACGCTGCTGCTGCTGCACGTGCTGCTCGTGGCGTCGCTGCTGCTGCCCGAGGGCGAGGGCGGCGGCCGCAGCAGCCTCGTTTCGGCCGGCGCCATGCTGGCCCTGGGCGGGGCGGTGGTGGCTGCCATCGGCGCGTGGGTCTTTGCTCGGCCGGACATGATCGCCAAGCAAGGCGTGGCGCACTGCGAGGGCGCGTTTGGCGGGCTGTCCCAGCTGCTGGGCTTCTGATGAGGGTGTGCGGCCAGCGGCCAGCGCCAGCGGTGCTGGCGTTGCGGCAAACTCGAGGGCGGCGCCGCGTCGGTACGAGATCTCGCTCATGTCTATGACCATCAGTTGTGAACTTTGCAAGAACGCTGAAAAATGTTGTGCGGCGTACCTTAAGGTATGTAGACCTATGGTGCATGTGTTGTACTGTACTGTGTTGACCTTCCCCAGGCCCCAGGCCCCACCCACGCCCACGCCCCGCACCCGCACCCACCCACCCACGGCCACGGCGCCCACGCCCCACCCACCCACCCACCCACCCACCACCACGCCCCCAGCGATGGGGCACGCGCACGGTCCTCCTCACTGATCTCGATGCCTGCTGATGCCGAGAAGCGAGATCGGGCCGAGATCGGGCCGAGATCGCGCTGCCTGCACACGGAAACCGCACGTTCTTCTAAAGTCTCGCGTCTCGCGCCGCTCGGCAGCGAGCTCGCTGCCCCACCCCTACTCGCCGCCCTCGGCGGTTGTGGCCTCCTGGTCCTTCATCAGCTTGCCCACCAGCCCGTCCATGTCGCCGGAGTTCTCCGCCTTGCCGCGCTTGCGCAGGTGCGTCGTCGCCTTGATGGAGGGGTCGACGGCTATGCAGCCCCACGCCACGCCACACAGGAACGTCGCCTCTGACACTGCTGTTGTGCTAGGGGGGCACAGCGAGAGTGCTCGCCTCCCCAGGCATCGTTTCGGAACAAAAGAAAAGCACCTCCAAGTAAAACGCGCGTCCTTCCAACTATTGCAATAGTCGGCGTGGAACAACGATGTGTGTATGCATGTAATATGCGTCGACGCCGAGCGCTGGCGGCGCCGCCACCGCCCAGCAACGCCACCCCCTCCTGTGATCTCGACTGCGGCCTGGGCCGGCTCCGCGTCGAGTACGGTGGCTGGCCGGCCTGCGAGGCCTGCCCACGCACGTCGCCGGGCTGCGCCGCGGTCGTCATCGACAGGTGAGCAACAATAGCAGTGGCTTGTGTGAGCAGCTGAGATGCTCTCAGAGCTGGTGACCCCCGAGCAAGTTGGGCTGATCGCCGCCAGCCATGTTCGGGCCCGAGATCCCTGTTGGAGCCCCGTGGGCAGGCGGGCACCGCTCAAACGCCACCCTCCCTCAGGCACGTCGAGAAGAACGGCGGCTCCACGTTCCGCTCGTTGCTCGAGCAGAATTCGCGGCACGGCCGCTGCGTCCGCGGCGGCAACCCCAGGCCGTGGGATGTAGCGGAGGTCAGCGACGCTCTGCGGCGCGGGCAGCGGGTCTGTGCCGAGGTGGCGAGGGCAGAGGGTTGGGGGCAGAAGAGAGGAGGAGGGGAGTGACGCCCGTCTCTCTCGTCGCCTCAGGCACACGGGGAGGTCGGCTACCTCTTTTGGTCGCGCGACGTGCCTCGCCTGCGCGCACTCGGCGTCAGTGCAGGTGGCTGCTCTGGCGTCAAGGTGTTCCTGCGCGTGCGTGAGCCCTTTGCGTGGTACGTCTCTTGGTTCCGTTGGGAGGCGGGCTACCGCGGCCTCGTGCGGCTCAACGAGAGCACGGTGCCCGCCAACCTGCAGGCGCGCGCGTGGCTAGCCAGCCGCACTCGTACTCTGGAACCGTGTGGAAGCAGCGCTGGCCTTTGAATCGCGCTGGGGGCGTCCGACAGGCGGGCGCGATGGAGCACCCTGCTGAGACTCTCCTCCCAATTCAGGCGCGGAAGCTGCTCATTGGCGCGCTCGCCGTCACCTGGCCCCGCGGGCTGGCGGGGCTGCCCCGGATGCAGCTCATCGTCGGGCCCAAGCGCTACCTCGCGGAGCCGCCCTCTGGTGCGCTCTCTGCCGAGGAGAGGCGGCGCCTCGAGCTCGCCCTGGCCTCGGCAGACGCTCGCCCGCCGGGGCTCTCCCGCGCCACGAAGCCCCCGAGCCGCATGCGCCTTTGGCGGCAGGCGGATCTCGTCGGCCCCACCGAGCGGATGGCCGAATTTGCGGTTCTCGCGGCGCGGCTGGCCGGCGGGTGTGGGCCACGCATCACCAGAGGCATGCCGGTGGTGAGGCGCCGTCCACACATCCTCGCGTGACACAAACAGGTGGCTCAGCTCCACCTTCGCGACGCAAAACACATTTGCACGACTCGCGGAGCTCAGCGAGCCGGGCGAGGGCGAGGGCGAGGGCCGCTATCGCTGCCGCGGGCGCAAGGTGAAGGGCGAGTGGGTGGGCGTCGAGTACTGCCGCACCCCGACGGCGAGCCAGGCGCGGTCCGGGGGAGAGGCTGCCGAGATGCCGGCGAGGGATGACGAGGGCGTGGACCGGGTGACCCGCCCCTCCTCCCAAACCCCACCCCCGCCCCTCAGCTCTGCGGCGAGGACGACCCGGCGCTGCCCGCGTGCCGCGCCATGGTCCGCCGAATCGCTGCCGACGATCACTGGTTGCACGACGCCGCCGTCGCCCGCTTCGAGGCGACGCTGGCCGCGCACGAGGGGGGTGACTTTCGGCGCGAGGTGGCCGCGCAACGCGACAACGCCGCGGCGCTCGAGCGGCGCGAGTGCCACGCCCACCCGCCGTGCCGGAGGGCGGCGGCCGCCCGCGGCGCGGTGCGCTCACCGCGGTGCTCGGCGGGCCGCGCAAATGCCAACCCGCACGTCAACCCGAGGATCGGCGCGCAGCTGGCCGCGTGCAGGCTCGAGGCGTGAGTCACGCCGCGAATTCTTTTCTCCTAAGTTAGTGCCAGTGCGCGCCAGTCCCGTGCCCAGCACAGGGTAAAATTCTTCTTCTCAGGAGCGCGGTGCAGCGCAGGGCTGGCGAGTTGAGGCCCCGCCCACCCAGGGTACCTAGGTACCCTCTCCGAGGACCCGTTGGGGCTCTGCTCCAAGAGAGCGTGGTGTGCCTCGCAGAGCGTGCGTGTGCCTCGCCAGAGCGCAGGGCCAGTGCGCGCGCCGCGTCGTCACGCCCGTCGGAGAGGGCTCATACCTGCAGCTCGAAGGAGTCCTCTCCGACGATGGGGCCTGCAGCGCCCGCTGACGGCGGCGCTGCTGCCGACCGTGCTGAGCCCGGTCCCTCGCGCGGCCGCGAGCGGCTGCCGGAGGCTGGCTATCTCATCTTTGGCGACTCGTTCAGCCGCATCTTTAGCCTCGTCCGCCACGTCGAGATTGGCATCAAGCCGTACAAGGGCGGCAGTGCCAAGGGGCTCACCAAGCCCGGCAACACAAACCGCGCGGACATCGCCAAGACGCTTGCGCAGCGGCCGGGCACTCACACGGCCGTCTTCGTCTTTGGGAGCGTCGATGTGCACATGTCGTACTACTATTGCAAGTACGGCCGCGAGCCGCCCGAGGAGATTGACCTCGAGGCAATCGCACGCGCCTACGTCGCCTTTGTCGCCGGTCTGCCCGGGCCGGCACAGAGGCTCGTCGTCGGCGCATACCCGTCCAGCCTGATCGAGGCGGAGAGCGTGCCGAAGAGCGTGGCCGCGTACGGCGTGCTGAGCGAGGCGCAGGCGGCGAGGGTGGACCTCGCCGACTGCTCGCTCGCGGCGCGGCAGGGCCGCACGCGCGCCTTCAACGCAGCCCTGCGCGCCGCCTGCGCGGAGCACGCTGCGGTCGACTTTGTCGACATTTGCGACGAGCTGCTCGACCCGGCGACGCTGCAGCTGCGGCCGGCCTACCTCGACATCTCGACTTGCAACATCCACGTCGTCTGGGAGACGACCATTCTGCTCTGGCTGCAGCGGCGCCGAGCGCGCGAGAGGACCGCCCTCGCCTCGGAGCCTTGTCGGAGCCTTGGCGCGGGCCCTTCCTGTAGGCTGCCGTGGCTGCGCGAGAGGACCGACTCGCGCTTCGAGAGCCGGATGAGGCGGAGCCTGAGCCGGTATCTGAGGGACAAGGAGCTCGAGATGGCGGCCAAGGGCATCGCGATCACCAGAGTCCACGAGAGCGAGGGAGGAGGCGGCGGCGGGTCCGGCGAGGGCAGCGGCGGCGGCGGCGAGGGCAGCGGTGGCGGCGAGGGCAGCGGCGGCGGCGAGGGCAGCGGCGGCGGCGAGGGCAGCGGCGGCGGCGAGGGCAGCGGCGCCGCCGCCGGCAAGGAGGGCGGTAGCAAGGAGAGCGGTGGCAAGGCTGGTGGTGGTAGCGATGAGGGTGGCGGCGAGGGCGAGGCGCGGGCGAGGGGACTATTGGCCCGCGGGCGAGGAGGTGGCGGCGAGGGGGGCGGCGGCGAGAACGGCGGCGAGGACGAGTGGGAGGTCGTCTCGAGGGCGGGCCGGAGAAAGGGGAGGAGCGGAGCGCCGCCGGGGTCAGCTCCTCACTCGGGCGGCTCTGCGACGATGGGCGCACAGAGGGGCGCCAGTGGGACATCATCTGGGTGGGGAAGCGGGGCGCATCGGGAATGGAGGAGACGAGACGGGCGATAGAGAGTTAGAGACTCATAGAGAGACACCCACCCACGTCATAAAGTTGTGTTATTTCTCGATATACTACAACAGGAGCGACTCGGGCGGCGCGTTCGAGTCTCCGTGCATTGATGAGACCAGTCTGAGCACAAGAGTCTGAGACGTGAGACGGGCGAAACGGCGCACGCGACAGCGGCGTCACCGTGACGGCGTCAGCGCGGAGGAGGTCGCGCTGGCCGCCGCTACGTCGACGCCAAGCTCGTGTGAGTCGGCACGTTCGAGCAGCAAATCGACGTCCCAGAACCATCGCCAGGCCAGCTGCTCGACGACAAGGAGCAGCGCCTGAGCCGAAGAGCCAGAGTGGAGCAGATGGGTGCGGAGAGGGCCGCTGTGGCGAGGCGCGCTGCTCCGCGGTGCGAACGGGCGTGGGGTTGGGTGCGCACCTCGGTCGGCAGCACCGCCGGCGACGCCCCTTCGCGCGCAGCACAGAGCAGCAGCGTGCGCACGGCCGCGCGGAAGCGAGGAGGGTAGGCGGCGTGTGAGGATGGCGTCCACGGCGCTGCGGCGAGCCTAGAGAGCCAGCAGCAGAGCGGCTCGAGCTTCTCTCCCCGTCCGGGCGGACGGACGGGGGCTGCTGCGACGCCCAGACGCGCAGAGAGCGAGCTGCTGAGCCGCCTGCTCAAAGGCGCGCAGGCTGGCCAGCCGGATCCCGACGCGAACCTGGAGGGGGCCTGGGGTGATCTCGGGTCATCTCGGGTCATCTCCGTGGTAAGGGCGGGGCGGTGGTGGTGGTGACGGGGTGGTGGGCCGGGGTGTTGACGGGTCGGGGTTGGGTCCGCCTCGCCGCACAGCACGTAGTTTGCGTCGCGATGGCTGGCGTACTCGTCGTAGCAGCCGCGCACGTCCTTGCCTCCGCCGCCGCGGAGCGCGAAGAGCGCTCTCCGGCTCAGGGCCAGCGCGTCGGCAAGGCTGCCTCCGCCGGCGCCTCGGGGCAGGTGGCCTTCCGAGGCGAGCGTGGCGAGCAGCGATGGGCCAGCTGGCGTGCAGGCCGAGGCGAGCATCACCTGGCGCACCCTCTCCTGTCGGCGCGCCTCCGCCGCGGCGGCGGCCCCGCTCAGCGGCGGCGCCTCGCCTCGCGGCCGCCGCCGCTGCAGCAGCAGCCGGACCATCGCCACGCGCACGCGGCAGGAGAGACGCGGGTGGTGGAGGGCTACCTGGAGGCAGCTCAGCTTGCCGTGCCGCGCGAGCACGGTCGACGCGAGCAGCAAGAGCACTGCTCTCCGGTGGCCGCCGAGCGCTGCGGCTGTGAGGGCCCTCTCCCTGCTGATGCTGGGCTGAGCCGCGATGGCGCGGCTTAGCGCTTCGACATCGCCCGTGGAGGCGGCGTCGACGAGGCGAGCCGCGACGCACGCAGGCGACGAGCAGGAGTGGTTAGGGTTAGGGTTAGGGGTTAGCACGTCGGCGAAGCTAGCCGACGTGCCGCCACGAACGCGAATCAGCGTCTGCCGAGTCGCTGCCGCGTCCACCTCCAGTCCCTCGACCGCCGCAGACATCGCGGCGAGTGACATTGGCGCAGTGGTGACATGCTTGTGGAACGGAACGGTGTCGCGCCAGTCTGCGGTCGCCCGAAAAAGAATTTAAACAAAACAACTCTCTCTCACAGCAGACAGGCTCGACACAGGTGCGAACTGGCGCGTGCTAGTACTATCACCGGCACACCACCGGAGCCGCCTAAGCGACTCCGTTAAGAACGGCAATGCACTTAGCTCCGTGCACAATGCCGCTGTCCCCGCACGCTAGCTCGTTCACCGTCTGCCACGCCACGGCGGTGTGGAGAACGACAGACAAGCGCTGCATCTGCAGCCCGTGCCAGTTCTTGGTGGTCCATGTGACCTCATCGAGGTGCTGAGCGTGCGAAAGTTTGTTACTCAGCTGGTCCGCCGCCTGCCGAAGAATTCTGCGGACGCCGTCCCCGAAGCCGCCGAACGTCTCGAAGTCGAGCAAACGCAGGTCGCAATTCTTCTCCCGCGCAAACCGGTAGTCGCCCTTCTTGTAGGGGGCCGTCACAGGTGCCCCGAAAAAGAATTTTACCTTGGAACACTGGGCACGGGACTGGCGCGCACTGGCACTAGCACAGGTACACCACTGGAGCCGCCTAAGCGACTCCCGCGAGGACGGCGAGGCACTTAGCTCCGTGCACTCGACCGCCCTCGCCGCTGGCAAGCTCATTCACAATCTGCTCTGCGATGGCCGTGTGAAGAACGACTGAGATGCGCTGCTTCTGCAGCCCCAGCCAGCTCTTGGTGGTCCAAGTCACCTCATCGAGGTACTGGGCCCGCGTCAGCTTGTTCTGCAGCACGTTCGCCGCCCCGCAGAGGATCTCGCCGACCCCCTTCCCAAACCCACCGAACGACTCGAACAGCAGCAGCCGCACGTCGACGTCCTTGTCCTCCCTGGCGTAGCGATACTCGCCGCCATAGGACGGTATGCGGCGATCGCCGCCCACTACCCTGCCCCCCCTAGTATGCCATCGACCAGTCCCCTGCCCCCTCTCGCCCTTGCTCTTCCTCTCTCCCTCCATTCCCTCGCCCCCATACCCCTCACACTCCCCTCCATCCCCCTCCCCCTCCCCCTCGCCTCCCTCTCCCTTAGCGCGGTAGGGCCCATGCCCCTCGACCATGTTCCGCACGCCTCCGCGTCGCGTGCCTTTGGCGGGAAGGCCGCCTGCAGCCGCAGCCGCCTCGCCGCCTCTTACACCAGAATGCCTCATCTCGGCATACTCAGATATTCATAGCGGCCGGTCGCTCGAGCGCGCCCCGCGCCTCGCTAGGGCTCACCGTGCCGCTGTAGCGCGCCCCTCAGCCAGACAGGCACCTTCTCGAGTGCCCTCGGGGCGCTGCATCGCCCGCGACATGCCTCCTCGTGGCGCGCGATGCAAACCAGAGACAGCAGACAGCTGGCCTGCTCGAGTCGATCGAGCGCGACGCCCTACTTCGCTGTATCGAGCGACCTCTCGGCGCGCCACACATGCGCTGGCCGCCTTCGCGAGGCGCCCTGCGCCTCCTCTACACGCACCGCACGCCTCCGCGTCGCGTGCCTTTGGCGGGAAGGCCGCCTGCAGCCGCAGCCGCCTCGCCGCCTCTTACACGAGCATGCCTCATCTCGGCATACTCAGACGTTCATAGCGGCCGCCCGCTCGAGCGCGCCCCGCGCCTCGCTAGGGCTCACCGGGCTGCTCTAGCGCGCCCCTCAGCCGCGCAGGCGCCCTCTCGGGTGCCCCTGGGGTGCTGCATCGCTATCGACGTGCCGCCGTGTGGCGCGCGATGCAGACCAGAGGCAGCGCGACGCTCGACTCGGCCCCGTCGCGAGACCTCTCGGCGCGCTTTACACACGGGCCACCTTTGCGAGGTGCGCCGCGGCCGTGGTGGTTATCTACTCCGCCTACACGCGCAGATCGACCAACGCTCGAGTCGACAGTCGCTCGGCCTAACCTGCTTTGCTCTCTTGCAGCAGCAGGATCGCTTGTCTCTCGCTGCGCGCCTCCGCTGCCTTCGCGCAAGCAATCGTGTCAAGGTGAGCAATCGAGAATAGCTAGCATATCCCGCCCGTAGCGACACACTTCGGTGCCGCTCAGCGAGCACTCGGTCGCCACAACGAACACTGACTGACCCACATGCGACATGGACATCGGTCCTGTGGTGGGCGAACTCTCCGGAGGAGTTGTGCCCGGGACATGTGGGAGCGGCCCGTGGCGAGTGCCCCACGGGCCTTGCTATACGAGTCTCGAGTGCCGCCCCGTCCCCTACCGGCCTAGCCGGGAGGGTGCGCGAGACCCCTGGACCTCGCGCACTTCTCATCATCCATAGAGCATCAACGAGTTTTGCGACGAGACCCCTGGACGCAAAACGCTCTCGGCGAGAGCCACAAGAAGGCGTCCACACAGCAAGCCGCTCGTCGGACAGGCGTGCTCGCTCGATGCCGGCGAGCGCATTGCGCACGCTTTGGACGGTGGCGAAGCCAAAAACACCGATGGTGGCCGTCCGCTGGCGTGAGCGGCGGCGGTCGAGACCTCACCCTTCGCGCCGACGACCCAACCTTACGCGGAACAACCCAACCCAGGCCCAACAACCCAACCCAACCCAAAAAGCACGATTCTCCTGTTGGGCCCTCACCCTGTCTGCACGTCTCGCGCGCGCGTGAACAGGGCTCCAGGCCCCAAATGACGCGTGAGTGTTAGATTTGTTTGGTATTGCTAAAAATCTCTCTCTCTGAATGTGGGAAGCCCGGGTAGCTGACCCGGGTAGCTATGAGTCTTTGTGTGTGTAATACGCCTCCGAGTTGCTATGAGTCTTTGTGTGTGTAATACGTCTACAAGCGGCTATGACTGCAGTCTTCGACCATCTGAGCCCCCCCCCCCCCTTGGGTTCTTTGGCCTAAAGGGCCCCCCCCCCCCCCCCCCCTCCCCGTCTGGCCCCCGCCCTTCCTCCCCTCCCCTTCCGTCCCAGCCTCACTCATCCCTCTCTCGCCACGTCGCCTGCAGGTGCAGGGAAACGCGAAACGGAAACTGATGGGCTTGCCCATCCCGGAGTGGTTCGATCCCACATGAATCCGAGACGGTGATGGGGGCGTCTCGGCGGTCTCAGGCCCAGTGAGGTAGTGCGCCAGACCATCCCGGATCCTGCTGAACAAGCTCCTCTTGTAGCTCGATCGGTCACACCGCCATCGCCGTCGGGGAGAGGGGGGACGACACTGCTTCGGCAGCGTGCACCTCGATCCTGTACCGTGTTTGTTATGACCCCCCCCGATGAACACACCAGTGAGGGAGGGCGAGACGATCGAGGGGTCCCGTACCACGCGGAATCGGCCCTATCCAGTGCTCAAGTGCTCAATGTGGGAAGAATGTGCAGGCAAGAAAAAACGCGACGCACGCAAGACCCTTCTTCGCGCTGGTTTGCGACCACCGCCGAGCCGCGTGAACCCGGGCCACATCTTCACGACCAGAGAGTCTTCGCGCTGAATTACTCGCCCTCGGTTCGATCTCTCCCCATCCGGCCCGTCCACGGTCGCAGCCGACTTCCGGCACGAAGAGGCTCCAATGCCGACGGCCTATGCCCCGCTCGGCCGCGAGCGCGGATCGCGCTCGTCGGCATCCGTCCCATCGTCGATCGCGGGCCTGCTGATCGCCGCCGGCCTGCTCCTGCTCCTCAACAGTGCGGCGTTTCCATCAACCGCCGCGGCCGCCGCTGCCGACGACGATTTTGACCAGCGGCTGCAGGCGCTGGAACGAGTGCTGCACATCGACTCGGTGGCCGGCGGCGAGGGTGATGTGGCGGACGCAACCTGCCACGCCCGCGCCAACACCGGCTACGCGGGCGACGGAGCGCTCGTCTGGGGTCTCGGCAAGCCAGGCTTCCACCTGGCTGGCGCGTCCGAGTGCTGCACCGCCTGCCAGGCGCACGCGCGCATCTGCGGCGGCGCCGGCTCCGAGGGGAAGGAGTGGTGGCCCGCCGAAGCCAACGGCACCGCGAGCGCGCGCAAGCACGGCCGCCGGCCGGCGATGCTCTGCGGAGGCGGGCAGAGGCGTGCGTGCCAGATCTGGACCTTTTGCCCCTCGCCGCGCTGCTTCGCCTTTGACATCCACGTGCACGAGTTTGGCGAGTGCTGGCTCAAGTTCCAGGCGGAGCGCCTGCCCGAGGCGCCCAAGGACCCGCACTTTGGCCACAGCACCTACCCCGAGCGGATGCGACAAGCGCCGCGCCGGGACTGGCCGTGGGCGGTGAGCATGGACGTGTGGCCAGACGCGATGCCGCGGGAGGTGCCGTGGGTGTCGGGCGTGCTCGCGCCGGCGGGCGCGACCATCGGCTGGGGGCGGCCCGACGACGCGTGGCGGGAGCGATGGTGCCAAAAGCACGGGCCGTGCGATGAGTGAGGCGCGGCGAGGGTGTAGAGTGTGGACGAGGGCCAGTGGGTCCTGTGTGAATTGGGCTTCCATACGTGGTTGGAGCCCCGAACCCGTGTGCCTGCCGCGAGACCTCCTCCTCCAACGCCCCGCCGTGCCAGCACCCGTTTCCATCGATCCCATGGGAGAGCTGTCTCAGGCGGCGTCGCTCCGCGGCCACCGTGGCGGTGTGAACTGCCTCGCGGGCGAGGGTGACATGCTGGTCTCGGGCGGCGAGGACGGGACCGTCCGTCTCTGGGACCTCGGCGCGCAGAGGACGGCGCGGGCGATGGTTGCTCCCGGCGCTCAGGCCGTGAACGCTCTCGCCGTGGGCCGTGGAGGGTGCGAGCACTTTGTCTTTGGCGCCGCTGGACGTGACGTCTTTGCTTACGACCTGCGCGCTCCGGGCGTGCTGATGCGCGAGCCTGCCGTGCCGTCGCTCGGCGGGAGCAGCGACGAGGTGGGAGCGCTGGCAATCGACGCGGCTGGCGAGCATGTCGCGATCGGCGACGACTCGGGCGAGGTGCGCGTCGTCAACCTCGATGGCGATAGCCAGCCGCCGGAGCTGGACGCCGCTCACGGCTCCATCTGTGCCTGCCTCGCCTTTCGCCCAGCCGGTGGCGGCGGCGGCGGGCTCGAGCTGCTTTCGGGTGGGACGGATGCGTTTGCTGTGCGGTGGGACTGCCTCACCGGCGCGACGCTGTGCTCGTGGTGCCTCGCGGCCGCGGCGCCGCCGGCGCAGTCGGACGGAGCGGCGCCACAGTGCCTCTTCAACCCGTGCCGAGCTCGCAGGAGCCTTCCCTGAGCCCTCTCTGAACCTTGCCACAGGCGCCGCGCGTGATCAACCCGCGGCACGTTCACTCGCTCGCCTTTGAGCCCGGCGGCACCGCCTTTGCCGCCGCCCTCGGCGACGGGTCGATCGAGCTGCGAGACGCGAACCACGGCGCTCTCCTCGCGGCGGCTCCGTCCGCGCACGGCGCCGCCGCGTCGCAGGTGGTCTTTGCGCCGCAGCTCGGCGGTGCAGGGTGGGGGACGGCGGTGCCGCTCCTCTCTGCGGGCGACGACTCTCGGCTGCGCCTATGGGCGTGCGAGCCGCCGCCGGCCGAGGGGGCGTCGGAGGGGGCCAGCTTGCGCGCGGTGGGGTCGGCGAGCCTCGCGCAGAAGCCGAACTGGGTGTTGCCCCACCCGTCGGGCGTCGTGTGTGTCGCCGGCACTTCCGACGCGGTGGGTGTGTGGCGCGTCTCTGGCGGCATACGCATACGCACCTGACGGCCGTTTTTGCTTTTGGGAGTCAGTCTTATGACTGCACGCTTGGCCAGAGCTGTCACTTACACATTCTAGGAGATGGTCTAGCCACATGGCCAGCTATCTCATTACACATTCTAGCCTCTCTGCTCTGTCTCTCAGTCTCACACCCAGGGGCGGGGGCCGGCGGGCCCGGCGCGCGGCGGCCGGGGAGCTATGCTTGTTTGGTATGTTGTATTGTGAAGCGCACCAGCGGGCCGGATGATCGGGATCGGGCTGCGGGCAGGCTTGCTTGGGTGTCCCAACGGTTTTCTTCTCTCAAAAAGTGGTTTGTCCAGATAGCAGATTGTGGCAGCGCCCGCCGCCGTTCTTACTTACACAACGCGAACGTCGAGGAGCGGCGCAAAACTGTTCGCCGAGCGCGTCGTAGGAGCAGGGGTGGCGCACCATGGTAGAGGCGAGTCCGCCGCCACCGCAGCCGCCGTTCATGCCCGGCGCTTGCCAGGTGTGGGCCGGACGCTGCATCCGGCCCGGCGGAGTGCTTGGGACGCAGTTCTACGCGTTTCTCGCCCTCTTTGTACTCGGTGCGGTCCTCATCGTACGCAGCGTCGCCAGGGGGCACCTGGAGAGCGAAACCCCAGGGTGTCGCTGCGCGGCTGCCTTCTCTGCTCCGTCTTGTGCCTACCTGCCTCTACCATCAACCCGATGCGGCAAGGCATCACCTCAGTTGCTCGCAGGTCCTTCGCGGCGCATCTTCTCGCGTCGACAGTGCTCGTGCCCGCTCCGGCTCCAGCGCTGGTCCAACCGCGGCCGCTCGACGAGCGGATCGACAGCCGCACTTCGTTTGCGCAGATTCTGCGCGAGCAGGCGGTGCGTGCCGCCGGCCCGAGGCCCAGGTCGCTTCCGCGGCGGCGCATCGACATCGACTTCGCGGTGCTGCTCATGCGCACGTCGTACGCGACGGCGGACGAGCTTGACTTCATGCCGATGGACGAGTTCCAGAAGCGCCAGTTCCTGCTGCGCCAGGACGATTGGGAGGGCTACCGCCAGCCGCTGCCGCCCGTCAAGCAGGGCGACATCTCCGACCCAAACTACTTCGACTTCATGTCCTACTGCCAGTACGCCACGATCGCCGCGGGGATGCGCGACGGGAGGGTGGTGTTCGAGGAGCTCATCGACGCGAACGGCACCAGCGTCGTGGTGGCGCGAGACCCGGCCCTCCCGCGGGACAATGCGCGGCTGCCGGCGCTGCTGTCGCTGCGCGTCGGCGACAAGATCCTCGACGCGATCGCCGAGCGCTATCCCGGCCTCGCGCCCACCGTCGAGCTGCGGCCGAGCAGGGCGGCGCTCCTCGAGGGCGTCAAGGCGCTCGCGCAGGTGTTCGAGTACAACAACTACCTCCTCTCCGCGCGGCTCGAGCCCTCCGAGCGAGGCTTCCAGCTCTCCGCGATCGCGCCGGCCACAGTCTGGTCGCAGCAGGTGCTCTCGCTCAGGGGCGATCTGGTCAACGACTTTGAGGCGAAGGCAATCGCCGCCTACCTCCGCCGCTGCGCGGTGGACGCCTCCTACACCACCCGGTACGAGGGGTCCGAGGTTGTCCACATTTTCGTCTACGCATAGCTTGGGTAGCTAGGCCGTGTGCCGTGTACACAGTTTGCGTGTACGGCTTTACAATTGTTGTATTTTGATTAAGGTTGCTCCCGGCCCAGTGGGGATTTTGGCCTACTCAGTGACCGTCTAAGGGGCCCTAAATGGCCTGCAATGCCATATCTTTTGTGCCTAATCTTGCCTAGCTTGTAGAGCACCTTAAAAAAGTACTATGTCTTGCAGAGTGTGAGCGCCTTACGGGCAACCCGAACTCCCACACACGCCAATACACGCGCTTCCGGCGCCCTGCATGACCCTCTCCACGCACACCGCGTGAAAACTGCACGTACGTCTTGGAGCACTTGGAGTGCAGTCGGTAACCTCACATCCAGGGCCGGTGAGCTGAGAAGCGCATCCAGCGGGCCGGATGATCGGTATCGGGTTACGGGCAAGAGAGCCCTAGCCCCGGGGGTGCGCGTTCGCAGGGCAAGGGCCTTAAAGTAAACACGGGTCTCCGAGGGTTAGCTCCGCGCTCCAGGTTTCCCCTAGCAGCAGAACGCCCCCTCTACTCGGAGCTAGTAAACACTCAACACGGACTCGACACGGCCTCGACGCCCGCCCACACCCGGCGCCTCACCACTCCGGACCCCTGGACAATGACCGCCGCAAACCCTGTGGTGAGCTCCATATGATCTCGGATATTTTTTGTAGGTACCGTAATATTAAAAAACTACTTTGTCTTCGAGTGAAAAGTAGTCCGAGAAAGCCCGCGGCCGCAGTGAATTAAAAGGCGCGGTTTTCGAGGGGGAATCTGGAGAATCTGGGAATCGGCTCACCACGGATCCCCACCTCATCGAAAAACTTTTCACTCCAAGACAAAGTACTTTTTTAAGGTGCTCTACAAGCTAGGCACAAAAGATATGGCATTGCAGGCCATTTAGGGCCCCTAGACGGTCACTGAGTAGGCCAAAATCCCCACTGGGCCGGGAGCAACCTTAAGGATGGCTGCGAAACAGGGAGCGCAGCCATCCAAGGTGCACATTTCGAGGTTAGCCGCTACTCGAGTACTGACAGACTCACCTCGCGGGAACACGCGGCCAAAGGCGGCATCCACCTCAAGAACCTCGACAGGGGCGGGCGCAACCCTGTGGCACGACCCAAACCGAACTGTGGCACAAACGCGACTGCCAAGCCTTGCCTGAGCCGGCCGAGCCGCCCGCAGCTGGAGCTTCGATGCAGAAGGACGCTGCGGGCG
>NW_005200000.1:34947-38139 GCF_000372725.1 Emiliania huxleyi CCMP1516
GGCTCAGATTGCGTGTGTTGCAGGCTCGTTTGCGTATCTGTCTGGCTATACGCGCGGCCGGGCGACGTCTCCGACGTCCTCGGCTTGTGCAGGCGGAAAGAGAGCTCACCCAGGTCGGCACCGTTGCGCCATATCCCCGACGACGTGTCGGAGGAGGAGCTTCCGCCCAAGGACGGTCAAATAGTCGTCTAAGATTGGCCTCGGCACTCTCTGGCAGCGTGACTCTTTGACTCGGAGACAACATCGAGGAGGACTGAGCACCGCTTGTGACGTTTGTGGCGCTTGCACCTAGCTTTTTTATAAAATGCTCTTATTCTGGATACGTGCGCCTCGGCATCCGCGCCTGGGCATGCGGATGCGCCTGCGGCTGCGCCCCCTGCGGCGTGCGGGGCTGGGTCGTGGGGTTTTCACAGATGACAGAAAGGTTGATATTGCAATGAGAAACAAGAAACTCACACGGCACACGTCAGTGAGGGTGTGAGACGGGGAGTTCACAGAGACCTTGTTACCCGCTTTTGAGCGTGAAAAGCCGCCCTGAATATGTTGTGAAGGAAACACACCTCTCAACGTGGGAGCTGCCTCCTCCGTCGATCCTCCGGTGGCCTGGGTGCCTGTTACCCTCCGCCTTTGCGCGCCCTCGGCGTCAGCTGAAGCAACCCGTTATTCACAAGTTCCTCGAAGTGAGCGTGAATGATGGCCTCGAAGCGCGAAACGGAGACCAGCGTTCGCTTCTGCATGAGCCAAACCATTTGCACAATTCTGCGCGGGGAGGGAAGGGAGATGGGGACGAGATGAGCGAGGCTGCGCAGGCAGAGAGGCTTTGCCGGTGGCGGTCCGCGCCGGTACTTGCTCGCGTGCACGGTCTGGTCCTGGAACGCCTGGGCCAGCGTGTCGGCAACAAAGATGGAGCAATACACCACGCCAAACGCGAGCAGGAGAGAGCGCGTGTCAAACTCATCAGTCAGACAGCTCGCGGATGCAGAGGAGGGCTCATCGGCGCACAGGACGTGCTGCCTGCGCGGGTGCGAGCGAGTGTGTCAGAGTACGTGCTGTCTCTTCTCCTGTGCGGTGGTTTCGTGGCGTACCTTCGGCTGCTGTGCTGAGCAAGTACGCACTGGGCCACGATGTTAGACATGCACCAGACCTGAGAGATGACAAACCACCGCAGCAGCGAGCCGGACCGCGAATACGCGCCGGCAGCGCCGACCACGCCCGAGGCAGCAGCTGCGGCAACAGTCACGAGCATGAACTGCGCATCGGTGCGCGCTGGCATTGTGCGGACCGAAGAGATGAAGGTCGTAGCACACGCCGTCTGCACCGCGCAGCAGGACAAGAGGAGGGCGCGCGACAGAAGGACGTAGCGGCCGCGTCGATGGATACCACGCCGACTTGTTAGCCGGTCAAAGTAGTCTGAAAGGTCTTCCGGCTCCAGCTCCTCCTCTGAGGTGTCCCACAGCCGTGGTGCGGAGCCGGCTATGGAACTCGCAGAGAGGCTGAGCGCTCGGCTGGTGGCACTGCTGCCACTGCGGCTGCTCGCGGGAGATGCGCTACCGATCAGCGACCGGCGGCCTGGGCTCAGCGGCGAGCCCGTGTTGTCGGCCAGCGGCGCGTACTGTGTTGCGGACGAACGCATGCTGTTGTTTTGTCGTTACGGATTATTTCTTCTTGCCGCCCGAAACCAACGAAATTCCAGGTTGGAAGAGGGGTGCGTGCAGTATGAGCCCGACCCAGGTCGTAGTGCGCTTGCGTTCGGCGGTTAGCGGTGCGCTAACCCCGAAGAACCAGTCGGTGTCGCTCCTCATCGCTGGTCCTGGTGTCACTCACAAAATTGAAATGTGGCACATCTCTCTCTCTAAAATTCTCTTCGCTGGTGTCCAGTCCGAGCCTGACTGTTCTTATCGCAAACTCCGTCAGCAGTTCACCTCTGTCCTCGCTCTCTCTCTCTCTCTCTCTCTCTCTCTCTCTCTCTCTCTCTCTCTCTCTCTCTCTCTCTCTCTCTCTCTCTCTCTCTCTCTCTCTCTCTCTCTCTCTGGAACTCGGGTACGTACGTTCATAAGAGCTACATACATAAAAAAGACACCAATACACATTGTTATGACCCCCCCCAATGAACACACCAGTGAGGGAGGGCGAGACGATCGAGGGGTCCCGTACCATGCGGAATCGGCCGGCCCTATCAAGTGCTCAAGTGCTCAAGATCAAGAACACAAAGAACAAAATACGACGAAGAAGTCATCATGCACGCCCTGCGAGCGGAACGGGATGCGCACTGTGCCTCTGTGTTCGTGCGTGCGTCGCCCATATCTCCTGCCTGTGGAGCCTGCTGTGTAGAGTACTAGTAGTATAATAGTATGTGCATGGGTAAAGTGGGTTGAGGCGGGCTAGTACTGGAGCCGCTTGGTTTTGCTATCTTGGAGTAAGTATTTATTGTGCACTCACACACACCACGAGCCTGCTCTATTTAGAAGAATGTTTTCGCTCCGTCCGTGGCTCCGTGCCCCGTCCTACATCCCCAGGCGAGCTGCCCCTACTCGCCGAGCCCCGTTTGGCCCGCCGTCGCCCGCTGTTCACAAGGATTTGGGTCCTAATCTGGAGGAGCAGGCAGGCGGAGCCCTGCAACTTTGGCTGCTACTCCCCTCATGACCGCCGTTGCGCATCTGTCCGCCTTCACGGTGCGTGTTCGTGACGACAGGGCGGCCGAACTTGCGAGCGTGCGCAACCTACGCGTTGTAGAGGCGCGATCCGATCACGTCGCGAGCCTGCTTGAGATCTCGCCGACGTCAATCTCGCGAGACCAAATTGAAGACGGGCTGAGAGCGAGCATCGAGGCTGAACACAACGTCTGGCAGCCCAGTCGCACAGTGACCCACCTTACCTCTGAATCAATCACCAACAGGCGTTACGGCAGCAGCGGCGCGTTAGCGGGTCGGACCCGACGAGGGTCAAGCTCGAGGCCTTCTTGGCGCGCGACACCGCAGGCCTCCAGCCGCCGCCTCCGCCCCCTCCGGCCCCGCCGTCGCCGCCACCCGCCGCCGCTAAGCTCCGCAGCTTTGACAGCCGCGCCGGCGAGGCGCCCGTCGTCACCAGCCTCCTCGCCGAGATTCGCGCCTTTCAGCGTTCGCCCCGAGCCTCTGCCGTAACCTCGGCCGCCTCACGGAGCCAGGCCTCTTCGCCGACTGTGGTGCTTGGAGC
>NW_005200000.1:38239-39204 GCF_000372725.1 Emiliania huxleyi CCMP1516
TTGGGTCGGGCGGCAGTGGCAGGCAGCAAGGGATGCCGCGAGGGCGGAGGCGAACAGTGAGGAGTGGTTGTGGGTCCCGAGCCCCGCGACAGGATCGCTCGAGGCGCCAGAGGCGCCGGCCGGGCTCGGGCGGTGTGTTGTCTGCGGCGGCAGCCGAGCCGACGCCGCCTTCTACAGGTGCGGCCACCTCTGCGCTTGCCTCGAGTGCGCGAGCTCTCTGCGACGCCGGGCGATGCCGTGCCCCATCTGCCAAGCCCCGATCTCCGACGTCGTCGCATTGCAATTCGCTGCGTGAGGCACGAAGCATCGATGTCGAGGGTGTGCGAAATGCTTCTTTGAGGGATTGACGAGCAAGGCGACGCGTGAATGGCGAGTCGAGCATTTGCGCCAACAGGCTCGTGCCACACCGTGCGCTTGTGCGAGCGGGGAGAGCAGACATTGGACGCGACGGTGCTCAAGGGCAGGACAAACATCGGTGACAGTGTTTTGAATTTCGCTCCGCATTGGGATTGCGGTAGACTCTTCTGGTGCGACGATCGGGGGCTGAGAGTGCGAGAGGGACAGCGAGCAGTCCACAGCGTGCCGCTCCGCCGCCTGAGCCGCCAGAGCTGGGGCTCAGAGAGTTTGAGCCTCTCTTCGTTCACTCTTGGCTGCTAGGCTCAGCCTCAGCATCTCGCGCTCTCGTTCCTCTCGTGTCTCGACTCCGTCGGCACGGACTCTGTGCAGTGGCAAAAAAGTAGAATTGTGCGACGATTTCGTTCTAGGTGTGCGCGGTGCAGTGGGGTGCACAGTGGGGTGAGCTGCGAGTGAGACGTGCGACAACCGACATGCGAGAGGCGGGAAATGTGCTTAAATGCTAAAAAATGGCAGTGTCCAGTGTCCAGTGTCGAGTAAATTCACGATGTGTATATGTATGTGTGTCATCTGTAAAGTGCGGAACCCAAACGTCGTTGAAAAACACAACA
>NW_005200000.1:42108-63563 GCF_000372725.1 Emiliania huxleyi CCMP1516
GGGGGGGGGGGGGGGGTTGGCTGGAGGGGCGGGGGCGGGGCGTGCCTGCAGCCCTTCCTCGGTGATGCCTCCGGGAGGGAGGCTGCCGATGTACAGCCGCCTCGCCGGGCGGGTGACGTGCGCCTGCTGCTGCACCAGCGCCTGCACCAGCGCCGTCTTCTGCAGCGGCGTCAGCGTCGCCTCGGGGCTGAGCACTGCGCTCGACCCGCCCGCCCCCTCCCCCTTTTGGTCCCAGCGGGCGGCCCGCTTCCGCGCCTTCTCCGCCGCCCGGTCAGCCGCCGGGTCCGACGAGGCGGGCGCGGGCGACGTGCCCTCTGGCTCGGGCGGTGCCTCGGGCCGCGCCGCCCTGTCCTCCCTCGGGCTCCGCTGGCCCGCGCCCGCCTTGACGGCGTCGAGGATGTCGCCGACCGGCCGCTTGTCGCCGCGCTCTTCGCCGTCTCCGCGCTCCTTGCGGCGGCTGCGGTCGCGACTGCGGTCGCGGCTGCGGCTGCGCTCGTCGCGCTCCTTCCGCCCGCGCCGCTTATCGCGGCTCCGGCTCGGGCTGCTGCCGCTGCTGCTGCGGCCCTTGCGTGCGCGCTTCTCCTTCTTGCGCTCGCGGCTGCGGCCGCGCTCCTTCTTCTTCTTGCTCTTCTCTCGGCTGGCGCTGCGGCTGCGCCGACGGTGCGGCGGCGCGTACTTCTCCTTCTCGCCCCGCTCTCCTTTCTCCTTCTCGCCCCGCCGCTCCTTCTTGCTGTCGCGCTCTTCGCTCGTCGACATTCTTGGGTGGTTCACGGTGGTTCACGGGACGTGATCAGCTTCATATATATATATCAGCGCCTGTCTTGCGCCGGGACTGCAGCATTTTGAGACTCTACGCTTCAAGCGGGACGCACGAGTTTGTGATATGGTGGTGGTCCGGTTCATCGGCCCCCCACCTAGCGGATGTCACGGGACGCATGCCCTCGCAGTTCTGAAGGGCGATGGAGAAGGTGGGCGGACTATAACGCGATAAGCTTCCTTTGCGCGACGAGGCATCAGCGGGCAGACATCTGCTCCGTAGCTCAAGCGAGTGGAGTAGAACGGATGAGCGCTGCTGCGGAGGTAGCCATGGCTTGCGCACAGAGCCGGGTGCATGGGAACAACGGGAGGACACAGGGAGGTTCGAGGCCGCGGGGACGAGCGGCAGCAAGGCCGGAGCCGGAGCCGGAGCAGCACCAGTCACGCTGAGCGGAGGTGGCCTATCGAGGAACGCACTCGACATTTCTTTTTCGCGCCAGTCCCGTGCGCGTGCCAAGTGTGCGCGTCCTCGAGGGAGCTTTGTTGTGAAATTCTTTTTATGCCCACGCACAGGCCTGCATGGGCTTCCAGTATCGGACCTTCAAGACACGCGCCCGGGCCCCGGCGGCCTCCTCGAGTCACCGCGGCCCAGTGTTGTGCGAGGGAGTTTTGGCAGGGGGGGCGCCAAAACAAACCGATACCGTACAACGAACGTGTGCACGCGTGCGTGCGCATATCGGAGCATTTCACGCCGTGCGCCTGAGCCTACGAGCTCTGCTTGGCCCCCGAAACCTCATCGAACCTCGACTTCCAGTGGCGCGCCGCCTTCCGCAGCTTCTCCACGGCCGCCTCCATGCTCTCCAGCTTCTTCTCCAGCTCCGCCACGCGGGAGGTCTGGTCGGCAGCCTCGTTGGGCTGGTCAGCGCTCTGGCCCGCCTCGGCCGGCGCTGCCTGCTGCGCCGCCTCCGCCTTCGCCTTCCAGTGTGCCGCCGCCTTGCGCATCTTCTGGGCCACCGCCTCCGCCTCCACCTATCGATGTGCCGCAACGTACGACTTCCCTGTCCGAACTCTCAAGTGGCCGCCGCGTGCGCGCGTGCTGCCTTGGCGTTGCCGATCGCCTCCGCCTCCGCCTTGGCCGCCTCCGCCGCCGCCGTCTCAGCCTTGGCACTCTCCGCCGCCGCCGCCAGCCTCGCCTCCGCCTCCGCCAGCCTCGCCTCGACCTCGGCCTTCGCAGCGCCCGCCGCCGCCGCCTCCGTCCTCGCCGCCTCCGCCGCCGCCTCCGCCGCCGCCACCTGGCTCGCAGAGTCAGCATTACTCTCCCGTCTCCGCTGTTGCTACTACCCTCCCCCTTCCTTACTCTCCCGTCTCCGCTGTTGCTACTACCCTCCCCCTTCCTTCCCCCCCTTGCGCAACCACCTGGCTCGCAGCGTCAGACCCCTCGGCCGGCGCTGCCTGCTGCGCCGCCTCCGCCTTCGCCTTCCAGTGTGCCGCCGCCTTGCGCATCTTCTGGGCCACCGCCTCCGCCTCCACCTATCGACGTGCCGCAACGTACGACTTCCCTGTCCGAACTCTCAAGTGGCCGCCGCGTGCGCGCGTGCTGCCTTGGCGTTGCCGATCGCCTCCGCCTCCGCCTTGGCCGCCTCCGCCGCCGCCGTCTCAGCCTTGGCACTCTCCGCCGCCGCCGCCAGCCTCGCCTCCGCCTCCGCCAGCCTCGCCTCGACCTCGGCCTTCGCAACGCCCGCCGCCGCCGCCTCCGTCCTCGCCGCCTCCGCCGCCGCCTCCGCCGCCGCCACCTGGCTCGCAGAGTCAGCATTACTCTCCCGTCTCCGCTGTTGCTACTACCCTCCCCCTTCCTTCCCCCCCTTGCGCAACCACCTGGCTCGCAGCGTCAGACCCCTCGGCCGGCGCTGCCTGCTGCGCCGCCTCCGCCTTCGCCTTCCAGTGTGCCGCCGCCTTGCGCATCTTCTGGGCCACCGCCTCCGCCTCCACCTATCGACGTGCCGCAACGTACGACTTCCCTGTCCGAACTCTCAAGTGGCCGCCGCGTGCGCGCGTGCTGCCTTGGCGTTGCCGATCGCATCCGCCTCCGCCTTGGCCGCCTCCGCCGCCGCCGTCTCAGCCTTGGCACTCTCCGCCGCCGCCGCCAGCCTCGCCTCCGCCTCCGCCAGCCTCGCCTCCACCTCGGTCTTCGCAACGCCCGCCGCCGCCGCCTCCGTCCTCGCCGCCTCCGCCGCCGCCTCCGCCGCAGCCACCTGGCTCGCAGAGTCAGCATTACTCTCCCGTCTCCGCTGTTGCTACTGCCCTCCCCCTTCCTTCCCCCCCTTGCGCAGCCACCTGGCTCGCAGCGTCAGACCCCTCGGCCGGCGCTGCCTGCTGCGCCGCCTCCGCCTTCGCCTTCCAGTGTGCCGCCGCCTTGCGCATCTTCTGGGCCACCGCCTCCGCCTCCACCTATCGATGTGCCGCAACGTACGACTTCCCTGTCCGAACTCTCAAGTGGCCGCCGCGTGCGCGCGTGCTGCCTTGGCGTTGCCGATCGCCTCCGCCTCCGCCTTGGCCGCCTCCGCCGCCGCCGTCTCAGCCTTGGCACTCTCCGCCGCCGCCGCCAGCCTCGCCTCCGCCTCCGCCAGCCTCGCCTCGACCTCGGCCTTCGCAGCGCCCGCCGCCGCCGCCTCCGTCCTCGCCGCCTCCGCCGCCGCCTCCGCCGCAGCCACCTGGCCCGCAGAGTCAGCCGACCCGCCCTCCGCCGACCCGCCCTCCGCCGACCCACCCTCGGCTGGCGCCGCCTCTGCCGCCGCCTGCGCCGCCGCCGCCGCCTCCTTTGCCGCGGCCGCATGCTTCGCCTTCCAGTGTGCCGCCGCCTTGCGCAGCTTCTCGGACGTCGCCTCGGCCGCCGAGAGCTTCTCGCTCAGCGCCGCAACCTCGGAGGCGGAGGCAGCGCTCGCGGCAACCGCCTCCGCCTTGGCCGCCTACACAACAGACGACGCGCCGGTCTGCCAGCACACATGCGATGTTGCTGGGCCGCAACCTTTCCAACGTTGCCTCTGCCGCCGCCAGCTGACTCGCCGCCGTCTCGGTCTCCGTCTCCGTCTCCGCCGCCGCCGCCAGCCTCGCCTCCGCCTCCGCCAGCCTCGCCTCGACCTCGGCCTTCGCAGCGCCCGCCGCCGCCGCCTCCGTCCTCGCCGCCTCCGCCGCCGCCTCCGCCGCAGCCACCTGGCCCGCAGAGTCAGCCGACCCGCCCTCCGCCGACCCGCCCTCCGCCGACCCGCCCTCGGCTGGCGCCGCCTCTGCCGCCGCCTGCGCCGCCGCCGCCGCCTCCTTTGCCGCGGCCGCATGCTTCGCCTTCCAGTGGGCCGCCGCCTTGCGCAGCTTCTCGGACGTCGCCTCGGCCGCCGAGAGCTTCTCGCTCAGCGCCGCAACCTCGGAGGCGGAGGCAGCGCTCGCGGCAACCGCCTCCGCCTTGGCCGCCTACACAACAGACGACGCGCCGGTCTGCCAGCACACATGCGATGTTGCTGGGCCGCAACCTTTCCAACGTTGCCTCTGCCGCCGCCAGCTGACTCGCCGCCGTCTCGGTCTCCGTCTCCGTCTCCGCCGCCGCCGCCAGCCTCGCCTCCGCCTCCGCCAGCCTCGCCTCGACCTCGGCCTTCGCAGCGCCCGCCGCCGCCGCCTCCGTCCTCGCCGCCTCCGCCGCCGCCTCCGCCGCAGCCACCTGGCCCGCAGAGTCAGCCGACCCGCCCTCCGCCGACCCGCCCTCCGCCGACCCGCCCTCGGCTGGCGCCGCCTCTGCCGCCGCCTGCGCCGCCGCCGCCGCCTCCTTTGCCGCGGCCGCATGCTTCGCCTTCCAGTGTGCCGCCGCCTTGCGCATCTTCTCGGACGTCGCCTCGGCCGCCGAGAGCTTCTCGCTCAGCGCCGCAACCTCGGAGGCGGCGGCGGAGCCCTCCTCGGCGGGCGTGCTCGCTGCCGCGGTGGCAAGGGAGGACTCTGCGGCGAGAGCGCGAGCCTCGGCTTCCGCGAGCCCGCGCTCGAGCTCGGCCACTCGCGTCGCCGCGGCCGCGCCCGCCGCCTTGGCCGCCTCCACCTCCTCCCGCAGCTGCTCGCTCTCGCCCGCGGCCGAGCCGCCGCCGGCTGCGGCGGGCGGCGGCGGCGCGGCACCCTCTGCCTTGAGCTTCTCGAACTTGCCCTTCCAGAAGGCCGCCGCCTTGCGCAGCTTCTCCGTGGCCGCCTCGTTCTCCTTGAGCTTCGCCTCGAGCGCATCGGTGTTGTTGCCCGCGCCGAGGCGCCGCCGCTCCTCCTCGAGCAGGCCGCTGGCGCCCGCGCGAAGCAGAGCTCGCACCTCGTCCAGCTGCGGGATCGTAGGAGGGGTGGCGCCGCCGGCAGCCTCCCTCTCCTCCAGCGCGGCCGAGATGCTTGCCTCATACATGGCCCGCCACTGGCCCGCCGCCGCCTCCGCCGCCGCCAGCCTCTGCGCCAGGGCGGCCGCCTGCTCCTTCGCGCCCGCGCATGCCGACTCGCTCTCCTCCAGCCGCGCCCGCAGCGCTCCTTCCGCCTCGGCCACCGCCCCGAGCCTCTCCTGCTCGTGCCCGAGCCTCTCCCGCAGCAGCGCCTCTCGAGCCTCGGACAGCTGCACCGTCAAGGAGGCGCCACCCGCGCCGGCAGCGCTGCTGCCGGCAGCGCCGCTGCCCGCAGCGCCGCCTGCGCCGGCCTCGCCGAGCGCCTCAGCGAGGGCGGAGGTTTGCTCGTCGGCCAGCGAGCGGAGCACGGTGGCCTCCACTCGTAGCCGTGCGGCCTCGCGCTTCGTCGCCTCGACTTGCCGCGCCGCCTCCGCCGCGCGCTGCGAGAGGGCGGCGTTGGCCTCGAGAACAGAGTCGAGGCGCGAGGAGCGCTCCTGGTACACTGGCAGCGCGGCCTGCACCCGGTCGGCCAGCCGGCTGAGCTGCGCCTCGGCGGCGTCGGCGCGCGCACGCTCTTCGCGCACGAGCGCCTCGGCGTCGTGGTACATGGCGTAGACCGCGGTCTGGCTGAGCAGGCCCGCGCCTTGGGCCGCTCCTCCGCCGCTGCCCACGGGCGTGACGCCCGTGCGGGCGCGCTTCGGCGAGGGCGGGCCCTCGCCCTCCCGCGCTGTGCTCTTCGTGTTCAGCCGCTGGAGCAGAGAGCCCACCTCGGCCCGGAGCCGCATCCGCTCCTGCTGAGAGCCGCCCACCTCGCGCCTCCAGCGCGCCTCGGACTCGCGCAGCGCGGCCTTCGCAGCGCGGGCCTCGCCCTCCGCCGCCACCAGCCGGACGCGGAGCTCGCCCTCCGCCGCCATCAGCAGCGGCGCAGGCGGCGCAGGCGTCGACACGACGGCCAGCATTGTCGAGCGATTTAGCGAGCGATGAGCGAGTCTGTCTGCTATCTCATAGGTGGCGAAGATCCCAGGGCGGATCTTCCAGCCCCTTTCGACACCGCAGCGCGGTCCTACGGCCGCTGGTGGCCGCCCCGATGGCCCAGCTGGCCTAGCCGGGTCGGCTGCATGTCCAGCTGGCCGTGGGGGCCATTGTTGGGTCATTGTGTCTCGTTTGAAAACGGGTTTTCGGCTGACGGCAGAAGATCCTCTGGAGGATCTTCTGCCGGGAACCAATGTCAGAGCTCTGAACGGCTGATCTGAGAGCCCCCCAGCACAGTAGGGATTGATTATGATCAGATCCATCACTCACTGGCCGGGGTTGAGCTATTCTAGACGACAAGCCGCGTGCAGAGTGCCTGAAGTTCAGCCCCGCACGACGCACAGACGTGCCGGCTAGTGGGCTGCTAGCGCTCTGCGGGCAGCAAATGTCGCGCTTCTGGGCCACCAAGCCGGTAAGATGACCTAACCCGGTCAGTCTGAGGCTGCGGCCATGATGGTTGTACTCCTCCTGGTGTCGGTGGACCACTTTTTCGGCTTGAGCTAGCGACGAGAATGATCAGCGCGAGGTGGACTCACGAGGGAGGCCACGGGTCGCCATGTTGGGCACACAGGTGCCACCCAGGCAGAAGTATTGACCAGACAATGAATACGTACAATACCCTCACAAAGAGAGCGATGCCTTCCCACCTGCTGACCGCTTCAGCGGTGGTCGCCACCAATGCAACGACGGCACTCGCCGGCCACGTTGCTGGCCAGCACCAACAATTCTGGGCGCCGCTCGGCCCGAGGCATTGCTAGGCCTGCTCAGGTCGTGCCACATGAGCACTGAATGGCCTCGTAGGGGGCTCATGGGGCCGGTGACGGCGCCCTGCGCCGAAGATCCCAGGGCGGATCTTCTGGCCGCCACTTAAGAGATAGCCGCAGCCACTCCCAGCTGCTCGGTGTGAACAGAGTTCGTACTCCGAGCAGCAGGGAGCGTCTGCAGCGACAGTCGCTTCAACTTCACCGCCGTGGCGAGCCTGGCGAGGTCATGCTCCTCGCAAACTCTCGGCGGCCTCCCCTGGAGCACCCACCTGGCACTCATTGGCCGGCGCCCACAGCTGCGATGCGGTCGTGCGCGCGGATGCGAGCGACGTCGAGTTTGAGCGCGACGCATAAGCGCGCATTGGTGAGAGTGTACCTCGAGAGTGGCGAGTGCGGGTGTCGGAGAGTTGCCGTAGTGTTCCTTCACCATAATACGATCTTAAAAAAGCAGTGGCGCGCGTCCGAGGACACACCTCTTCCTCTCTCCCCCTCTGCGCGTCAGCTCTGCGCAGCAGAGCCCCAGACTCTGGCCTGGTATGTTCGTCCACTCTGCGCGCCACGCCGCGCGCTGGCGGTGCAGCCGCGCCAAAGGCGTAGATCCGCGCGTTTTGCGCGCGCGCGCGAGCTCGCATCGGTCGATCAAAGGCATCGGATTGGCTCGCGTCGACGTCCGAGCTGCGCAGGACTTGCGCAGACCAGCTCGCGCAGGCGGTCGAGTGCCCGGTCGCAGCGACCGGTGGACCGTGCCAGGCCGCCATCTCAGTATCAGCTCTGAGCTTGCTGAGGCGGGGCCACCAGGGGCCACTCGTCAATGTGACGTCGAGCGCCTCTCTCGAGGGCGCCCGAGGCTTCGGGTCAGAATACGGTGTGTGCAGCGCGCGCTGCGGCGCAGCACACACCGTATTCCGTGCTGGCGCCCGCGGCCTTCACACACTCGTCCAACTCCGACGAGCAGAGCCTCAGTATTGCCAGAGGAGGCTTCAGCAGCCCTGTGCGGCCTCCGCCGGAGCGAGGTACTCGAAATCGCCATTGAACTGCTACTGTCGAGCCAGACGCTCCGCAACTCGAGATCCCTCGAGAGTTCACGCGGAGTCGGCTGGGGCTATACCAGACAGTGAGCGAGTATAGCTACCCGAGAGCGGAAAAGAATTCGCCGCGACCTTCCTCTGCTTGGGCCCTCGGGCGGCCTTCTCTCGAGCGAGGTTTGTAGGGGCCATAGGACGTTCGTTTCATTCAAGTTTTGCACTCACGCTCGAAACACATGCCTGCCGCGAGCAAGGCACCCCGCCGTGCTCGCGCCGCGGGCAAGCTTCCCGTTCGCCACATCGGCCCGCAGTCTGGCCCGCATGCCGGCACCACTGCCGGCGGCGAGCAGTGCCCGTGGGATGCTGCCGGGTTCGACTTCAACCGGATGAAGCAAGCGGTGTCGTACACGCAGAAGCTCAAGAAGAATGGGGCTGCGACTCTGCTCTCTCGGGTGGAGGTCTTCGAGTACGCGTGCGTCGACCAAGAGACCATCATCTCGTACGACCCGCGCCGCTTTGCTGAGCGCCCCGACGGCCCCTCGACGGCCCTGCCCGACCTGCCCGACATCGCATGGTCCGACGACCTGCTGTACTTCTACAGACAGGCGTCGCAGCGGGCGGCACACGAGGCGCTGGGAGCCGACTCGCCGTACGCAGAGGATCCGCACGCGCAGCTGCGCGACCGCGTCGTGGGCCGTCTGCTTCGCGCATGGCCCAACATCGAGGCGAGGCTGGCGTCGCCCGAGGAGGTGCAGGCAGCGCCCAACTTCAGCCACTGCACCGTCCCTCTCGTGGTGAGCGCGTTCTGGCCAAACACGCTCTGCGAATTCTTCGCCCGGGTGCCGGGAGCCTTCCACTACCACCAGCAGGCGGGCAACCTGTCGCCCAACATGACCATCGTCCTCGTGAATCCGCTCAAGCTGGCCCCCGCCCGGTTCAACTACGACATCATGCGCGCCTTCTCGAGCCTGGAACCGATCTCCTTTGCCGAGCTGAGCGCGCGCCACCCTCCGTCGACGCCAAGCAGAAGCACGTTCGAGGGCACCCACGTCCGGTGCTTTCGACACCTGGTGGTCTGGAAGGCCAACCAGGACAACTTTCGGGGCCGCCTGCCCACCGTCGGCAAGGCCGTGGCTGCCTACTACTCGTCGCAGCTGCGCCGGTCGCCGCCCTTCTGGCTGAGCCTGCGGCCGCCGCGCCCCGGCGTGATGCGAATCCTCTTTGAGCAGCGCAACGTCGGCAACGCACGGATGCTCATCGGCTTCGACTCGCTCCTCCGCGCGTGCGCCGCGTCCAAGCGCCCGTTCGGCGGGAGCAGCTGGCGGCGGCTTCACGCGAGCGGGAATGCCCCCGGCGCGGATGACTGGCGCCGGGGGTGGGGTGGGCGGCCCGCCAGCGTCGAGTGCCAGTCCTACGCCTTGGGCTCTCGCCCCTTCGTGCAGGACCTCGCGGTGCTGCAGGAGACTGACGTCCTCGTCGCGACGCACGGTTCGGGCGAGATGAATGCCGTCTTCATGCCGTACCAGTCGTCCGTGGTGGAGGTGCGGGGCAGCGACGCCGACAAGCTGTACGCCAACCAGTGGCACCCCTTCATCTCGACCCTGTCTGGCTACGGCGCGCCGACGCCGCCGCTCGCCGACTCGCTGGCACCTGGCCCCTCTCTCCCTCTCCCACCCCGCCGCCCCGCGGGCAGGCTACTTTTGGTGGGGGGTGATGATCAAGGACCCGGCCTTGGTGCGCAGCCCGTGGCTCATGACGGAGGCCGGGATGTACGCCGACTGGCGCACCAGCTGGAAGTCCCTCATGTGACCGGCCACGCCTGCGTTTCCGCTGCATGGGCGGACCCTCGTCCTAATCATGCGACGAGCAAGCCCTAGGTTCAAGCAGCGCGACCAAGACGTCGAGCTTCGCTGGCCGCCATTGCACGCCGTGCTGACCGAAGTGGCTCGCGTGGGGCGAAACAAGGAGCAGTATGGCGCCCTGCGCGGCAAGAATCAGCAGTACTTCTCCTCGACGGTCTTCGAGGTGCTGCCCGACGGGATTCTGCGGCGCCACAAGGGTCTGCATCAGGGCAAGGCCAGTGCGGTGAACTCGTGCCTGCCTTGGCCGCTCGCCGCACCCGCGAGTCGCAGCCCACACGCGTGCGGTGAACTCGCCCTCCCGCCCGCCCACACAGGACCCCGACGAGCTGGCGACGCGCTACGCCCGGGCAAACTGCTCGTCGCGCGCAGGCGACGGGCTCTGCCGCTCGCTGGCCGTCTCGGAGCTTTGGCCGGTCACGGTGGTGAACACCACCGCTGGCCGGCATGGCAAGGGGAAGGCGGCATTCGCCGCGGAAACGCCGCCCCAACGAGGGCTTTCCAACAACAAGGGCCGGCGTGGAGCCTCGCCTGAGGGTGTGCACGCAGGCGGATGAGAGGTGAGAGGTGTTGTACACAGTTTGCCACCCATCTAGAATTTCCCGGAATTTTTTCTCGTGCCACCGGCACGCGCCAGTCCGCACCCCGCGTCCCCGCGAGGGGATCTCTCTCACATAGGATACGCACTATCGGCGGCACGAGGGCAGGACAAATGGGCCTCCTATTTGTGCTCCCCTCCGCGCTCCGGATCCCTCGCTCTCGGGCACTATTCATCTGACCACTCATCTCACATCTGAGGGGCCAGTCTTTTGTGTTTGTCTTTTGTGAGAGGGGCTTTACGAATGTACTTGGATAGCAGCTCAACCCTTTTTAACGCGCCAGTCCCGTGCTCAGTCTCAGGCCGGGGTGTTTTTCTCAACCCATTTGAACATATGCCGGCCCTCTTGCCAATCGACGCCAACCTCATCCGCGCGGAGATTGCTACGAAGCCGCCTCCGCCGCCGAGTACGCCAACCCCGCCCCCGCCGACGCCACCCGCTCCACCGCCCATCACGGCCACCACCTCCTCCCTCGCCGGCCGCTCCGAGGCCGCCCTCTTTGGCGGCGGACAAGCCATATTCATCGCCATCCAGTGCCTCGACGTCTCCGTCGCCTCGCTTGGCTCGTGGGCCGCACTCGCAGCGGTCGTCAGCGCTTCGCTCACGTCGCTCCTCTCCAAGCGCGCTCCCGGCCCGCCGCCCTCCATCAGCGAGTTCGACGTGGCGCCGGCGGTCGCGCGCGCGGTCAAGATCCTCAACCTCGCGGCCGCCCTCCTCCACCGCGTCCGCTCCGGCGACGCCGCCCTCACCCTCCGCCTCGGCCTCTCGCTCTGGCTCGGCGCGCACCTTCTCCGGCCCTTCTCGCTCTTCACCCTCGCCTGGGCCGCCTTCACGGCCGCCGCCGGGCTGCCGCTGGTGCCGAACCACCGGGAGAAGGTCGACGAGGCGCGCGCCGCCATCGCCGCCGCCGCCGTCGCTTGGGCCGCCCTCGCGCGGGCCAAGGTCGGCGCAGTGACCGGCGAGAAGCGGCGGCGCGCAGAGGCGGCGCGGTGCAGGACAATGGCTCGACGCGTCCATGCCATGTCGTAGGCGACATGCCGCAGGCAAAGTACGCCGCGGCGCTGGCGGTGCGCCCCCTTCCCTTTTCGGCCCTCCCTCTCCCTCTCCCGCTCTCTCCCGCGCTTCCCTCACCGCCCTCCCCACCCCCGCCCTCAGGCGCTGACGATCTGGTACCGCCTCTCGTGGACTTCGATGGGGCTGGCGACGCTCTTCGGCGGCCTTGCGGTCAAGGCGCGAGATCGACCGAGATCGCACCACCCCTTGCCCTCACCGCCGCCGCCCTTCCCGTCGCCCTTCGTTGCCGGGTCTCCTGCCTCCCTCGCAGCTGCTGGCCGCCGCCCCGCCCTCCCTCACCGCCGCCCCTCTCTCGCCGCCCAGCTGCACCTGAGCTCGGAGGAGAACGTCGCCTTCAGCCAGACCGTTGCCTCGGTGGTGGCGGGAGCGCAGCGCAAGGCGCGCCGCATGACGATGACTGCGCAGTCTTTGGGCCTCTTCTCGCCCTCCAAGGAGCGCTCCGAGTGAGCGACACGAGGGCGACGAGATGCCGGGGCGGGGGACCGGGATGCGGACGGGCGGGGGACAGCACCGCGACGCGTGTGACGCCCCAGCTCGGCGGGGGTGGTGGCGGTGGTGGTTTGGGGTGGGTGGAGGGGGGAGGGGGGGGGGGTCCAGCCCTGTGGAGACAGAGCGCGGAGCCGAGAAAAGCCAAAAGTGCTCCTCGGTTCGAGTAAAATGCGCGGCGCGCTGCTGTGTGTGCGCGCGCGCGCGGCGCGGTCTCGCTCACTGAGTGAGTGTGAGCCTTGTGTGACACAGTGTGTGGCTTTGCTTGTGACGAGACTCTCTGAGAGTGTGAGAGAGTCAGCGCGCGGTCCGACCGGTGTCGCGTTTTTTTGACGTACATACCGCCTACGCACCGACGGACCGAAGATCCGACTATTCCGAGGAACCGAAGCGCGCGAGGTTCTCACACGCTCGGGTTGGGCGGGGGCTTGCCCGCAACTCCGGGTTCCCGCGCCGCGCGAGTGGAGTCCACCGCGCGGAGTCCGAGATGTGTGTGACTCAGTGACATAAATAAATAAATAAAAACGGACACCTCTCTACTGTGAGATTCGGGTAAAAAGCTAAAAGGAACAGGTCCCCGCCCGTGCGATCTTTGTGCAGGGTTCTTTGTGGGTGTGGTCGGCGGCTAGCCGGGGTCGTCCTCCCGATGGGGGGACTAGCACTAGCCGTCTTCCACATGGTCCCTCGGGTCCCTGCTGCTCCTAATCTCTTCGTACATCCTCCTGCTGATCTCCGCAAAGTCCTGCTCCCTCCCTTGTCTCGCCCTGCGCGTCTGCTCCGCCTCCACATCGTCTGCCCTGCGTCGTCTGGCGACGGGTCCTCCATAGTCGGTTGAGGTCGCCGCCCTCCTCGTGCCTCTTCCCAACGTTCCCTCGGCGGCCGATGCCGTCTGCTACTGCTCCCCAGTCCCCGGGTCTGCCCTGCTCTCGTCTGCGCTAGTTTCTGCTTCGTCCTCACCGGCGTCTCTCCTCTTCCTTCTCCCCTTCTTGTATGCTTTGCACATCGCGTCGATTCCTTTTCGTGTGAGCACCAGCCTGAAGCCCGCCCAGCAGCTGAACCGCTCCCTAAGTCGAAGGAGCATCATCAGTCTCACCCACGCTTTGCTCGCTGCCCACCGTCTCCGCTCCCTCCCGCTTGAGCCCCCGTCGCGGCCCTCGTTCGTCCCACTGGCTGTTGGCCCGTCCCTGCGTTGCCTGCGTTATCCCTCCTCCTCCGCGACTCCCTCAAGGCCGGCCGAGCCTCTTTCCACCCAGTGAAGAGCTTCCTCAGCCACTCTCGATGTGTTCCTCTCTCTTCATTATGCGCGCCGTAGCCTCATCATTGAGCTGGATCCACCTCTGCACCGCTCCCGTCGCCGCCTCGGCCACGACTTGCAAGTTCCTCGTGACCCCGGCGCCAAGGTCCCTCCGACTCTTCTCCGAGAGATCATCTACCAGCGCCGGCAACACCCCCCCGACGGCTGGGGCTAGTGCATCGTACCCGTCCTCATCCAGCACCCTATAGCGTGAGCCCTTCAGCGCAGCGACATGCGCTATCCTCAGCGTCTTCAGCGTATCCTTGGAGTCGGGTGCCGCCTGGGCTACTTTGCTGATTGCCGTCCCCGTCCTGCGCTCGCGCTACTCTGAGGACCATCTGGCCTGCTCCCTATTCCCCAGGCAGGCGCCGCTAAGCAAGTGCGCCATCGTCGCTCTAGGCGGGTTATCATCTTCCTCGGTCCATTGCTGCACGGCTTTCCGCACGGTCGGACACAGCGGGTCTCGCTTTAGTGCCGCCCTCCTCGCCGCGTCCCTCACGGCCTTACAGACGAGGCAGCCCCTGAGTTCGCTCTCCTTGTGGCGGCGCCCGGGGTCTCTCTCCCCGCCTCTCCCCGCACAATCCTCTCGTGGTGCGCTCCGTGTGGCACCCCCGCCTGCTGCCGCACACGCGCTCCCATGACGGTCTTTGTCACCACGTTGTGATCATCCACGTCGGCGAATTCAATCTCGCGCTCGCCGTGCTGATCCTTGATCCGCTGGCGCTTGTCCCATTTGTGTCTCGTCGTTCCCCTGACCACATCGCTCCACAGCGGCCCCGTCACCCCTGCCGTGTGCGACCCCGCCGTGAGCCCCTCGCCGACCCGTCCTCGCACTAACACCACTATATAACTATATATGTGACTCAGTGACAGTGCGTGTCTTGTGTCGTGAGCTTTCAGCTTACTTTTCTTTGTGCGAAAGTTTTGGGCTCTTCTCCTCTCCCCTCCCTGGGCTCTTCTCCCCACCTGCCTGGTACTCTCGGCCTGATTACCGGAGCGTCTGCTCTCAAGCAGACGCTGGGGGGACGGGCCTCCCTCTCCCCCTCCTACCGCCAAGTCTCGAGGGGCCAGCCGCTGGAAGGGGCAAGCCAGCGGCACGGAGGGCTTCAGCCACACAACTACCATGGGAACGCGACCCACAGTCCCACACAAAGCACCAAAGTTAGGCATACCCCCCCCGGCGCAGTGTCCCCCGCTATGTGTCGCCGTTTGTCGGGGCACGCTATCCTGTGCAGTCAGGGCAAGTGGGGGCGGGGCGGACAGCCCAGAGTCTACTGTATACCCTGGGAATCTGGTCTCCGCCCCGAGTGCTCCGCCTCCGGGGGTGCGTCGAACCTTCCATCACCCTGGGAACGTCCGGGTGTTGGAAGTGAAGATATATTACTTTTTTTTGTGCGAAAGTTTGAGCTCGCTTCCGGCGAGACCGGCGTGGCCCGCAGCACACGCGGCGCATCGAGCACACAATATCTCTCACACGACGTACTGAAGTCTGATGTCTGAACGTAAAGGCGCACCGCAGCGCGCAGGTGCCGCTGCCGGCGGCGCCGCGCGACGCACGAACCGCCCAATCTCGACCGTCATGGCAACCCGATGGCCCCGGGAGGCTCGCTACTTTCTCTCCGCCCCAGCTAAGACTCGGCTTCGCCCTCGGGCGCAAAGGATACCTTGCCGCCATCGACAAGGAAACGCTTGAAGCGCGGCATCTCGCGGTCAAACTCCTCCGTCAGCTCGGCGCGCTTGCGGTCGCCGTGGCTCGGGTGCGCCAGCACCTGTGTGCAAGGGGGGCTGGGTCAGGGTGTGTGGTCGAGGGCACAAGGCTGCCGGGTCAAGGGCGGCGGGCGGGCGGGCGGGTGGGCGGGGGGGGGGGGGGGGGGGAGCGCAGGCCAGCCGCCCTGCCAGGCCGATGATCTCGCGCTGAGGCGGGCGGGTTCCGCGACTTCTCTCCCTCACTTGCTCTTCCGTGCTTCCGAGGGGTTTGGGCCGGGGTAGCGCCAAGGTCAATTGGGCGATGCACTCGGATCATGTGGACAGGTGCGTGTCTCAATCACACTTGGCCCCCCTCGCAGGGGGCCGCTCAGGTCAATGAGAACAGTTCACTCGTCATCGTGCCGCTGGTGGGGGGTGCACAGGCGGGAGGCGTGCGGCCGGGCCGGCGGCACCTCAGCGACGCAGTCCTTCCGCAGCGCCTTTAGGCTCATCGACCCGCCCGCGCTCGTCAGCTCCTTTGCGACGATCTTCTTCCACTTGACGGGCTTCTTGCCCGCGCCTACAGGGCGAGGGTCGGGACACGTCCGCCACGCGCACTGGCAAGCGGCTCCCCCCACTCCTCGCGCCTCCGCCGCCGCCCGCCTCTTCCTCGCGCGGCCGCTTGCGCTCCCCGCCCGCTGCGCCCGCCGCGCCGTCGCCGTCCGCCGCGCCCGCCGCGCCATCCGCGCCGTCCGCGCCGTCCGCCGTGCCGCCCTTCTTCCTCTTCTTCTTCTTCTCCGCCTCCGCCGCACCCTCCGCCTCACCCTCCGCCGCCGCCGCCTTCTCCGCCTTGGCCGCCTTCTTGGCCGCTTTCCTCGCCGCCTTCTCCTCCTTCTCACTCCCGCCCTTGCCCGTCGCATCCACCTCCGGGCCCTTTGCTGCAGGCACCGCCGCCGCCGCCGCAGGAGCAGGAGCAGGAGCAGGAGCAGCAGGAGCGGTGGCGGCAGCAGTGGGCGCTGGCGCGGCCGCGGCCGACTCGATCAGAGCCCAGAGCTTCTCGGCGATGCCCTCGCGGTCCGCCTTGAGGTTGAGCGAGTTTTTCGCAAAATTGACGAACTTAGCCTTTTTGCGCGGCAGGTTGTCGTACTGCGTCAGCCGGTCGACGTACGACTTGAGGCCGGCGCTAGCTGCAGGCGCCGCCTCGAGGGCGGCAAGAACACTCTCCATCCAGCTCTGCTGCTTCTTCTCGCCCTTGTTCTCCTTGGGCACGTAGAACTTGCCCTCGTATCGCTGCGCCTCTGACATGCACGACGTGTGCTCTTTGTACGCCTCTCCCTCGAAGCGCGCGCCGCAATCCATGCAGCAGAACACCCACGCGTTGGGGTGTTTGCGCATGTGCGCCTCCACCTTTGGCTTCTTGATGCACTCGTTGGTTGTCTCGCAGATGAAGAACACCATGGGTGTGCAGCGACGCTCTCGCGCGGGCGGCAGGAGCACCAACAGAGAGCAGACGACAGAGAGCCTCGTAACCCTCGCTGGGCGAGTTTTTCTTTCTGACATTTAGCACATTGTTTTCCTTGGCCTTTTTCCCGTGGCATCGTGGCATCTCTTCTGTTGAGACGTGCGCTCAACGACCCGCGACGGAGCTTCCGAGAGGGGGCGGGCGCTGGCGCCATTCCGCTGCTCCAACCGAGCGCTGGCGCTTCCAGCTGTCCCCGCTCCTCTCCTCGCGAGGGCATGCTTCCATCGGCGAGCGAGTCCCTGCTTGGCGCGCCGGCGCTCGCACCCGGCGCTGCCGCCCCGGCCCTCACG
The DNA here is from genome assembly GCF_000372725.1 of Emiliania huxleyi CCMP1516. NCBI lineage: Eukaryota > Haptophyta > Isochrysidales > Noelaerhabdaceae > Emiliania > Emiliania huxleyi. Next base: position 58,887 of record NW_005200000.1, read on the forward strand.
CTCAAGGCCGTCACAGCCGGCGTCGTGGTCGGCACGCTCAATGCCTTCCTCCTCCTTTACTACGGCCTCAAGACGGGCGTGTTTCCCGCGCTCAACCTCTCTGCCGGCCTCGGAAGTTACCTGCTGTGCCGCACCTCGGTCCGCCTGTTCGGAGGAACGTTCACCGAGCAGGAGAATGCGGTGGCGCAGACCGCGGCGACGGCGACGGCGAGCCTGGCGGCCCTCGGCTTCAACTCTGGATTGCTGGCCATGTCCATCAAAAGCTACGAGGTGACGGGCGGAGCCAGGCTGGAGGGGAATGCGGTCGGGCCGGGCAACACTGCCGAGCTGACCTTCCCCACCTGCGTGATGTGGTGTGTCGCGGTCGGCCTGTTCGGCTCCTTCGTCGCGTGGCCGCTGAAGGACTCGATGATTGTGCGTCAGCGCCTCACCTATCCAAGCGGCACCTGCGCGGCCCTCATCATCCGCTCGCTGCACGAGACTAGTGGCGAGGCCGCCTCCAACGGCCGCACCTCGCTTCGGGCTTTTGGCCTCGCCTATGCGCTGCAGATGTACCTCTGGTGCTTCGAGGGAATCCAATCCTGGCCCGTCTTTGGCCTTTCCGCCGCCGAGTTTGGCTGGACATTCGATTGGGACGTGTCGCAGCCGGCGCTTGGGATCATGCTCGGCGGCCGTGTCAACTACAGCATCCTCCTGGGCGCGGTACTGGCATACGGCGTCTTCACGCCCTACCTGGTGCAGGTGCGCAGCGGGGACTGCGAGGCGTGGATCGGCGGCAGCGACGAGGCCTGCCCCTACTGGTTTGACGACGAGGCGGCGCCGTCCGTCTACGTCGGCTCGTTCGGCTACATCGTGTTCACTGGCCTCGGTATCATGCTCGCGGACGGCTGCTACTCCATCTGCGAGTTAGTGCGCATGCTAGCACACGAGGCAACCAGCAAGGCGACGCGCCCCGCCGGCCCCGAGCCCTCGGCCGCGACGAAGGCGCTCGACCGGCTCTTCCTTGATGACCGCGCGCTGCCGGCCTGGACGTCGCCGATGGGATACCTGGCCTTTGGGGCGGGCTGCGTAGCCATCATGCAACTCGCCTTCCAAGTCCAGTGGTATCAGACGGTGACCGCCATCGCCATCATCCCCGTGTTTGCCGTCGCAATCATGCAGGCCGTCGGACTGGCCGACTGGAACATGTGCGCTTCCTTCGGGAAGCTGCTCATGTTCGCGTTCGGCGCGTGGAACCGGTCGTCGGGAGAGATTATACCCTCCCTCGCGCTCTGTATGGTCACCATCGGAGGGTGCGGCGCCGCCGCCGACCTCATGTCCGACTTCAAGACGGGGTACATGGTGGGTGCCAAGCCGTCGCAGATGTTTTACGCGCAGCTCATCGGCGCCTCCTTTGGCTGCGTGATCGTGCCCGCCTGTTTCGCCGTCCTGAACGCGGCGTTCGAGATCCCCTCGCTGGACGGCCCGCTCAAGGCCGTCTTTGCGCCCATCTACCGCGTGCTCGCAGTCGTCACCACCACCGGCGGCGGAGAGCTTCCGCGGCACATATTTGCGTGGATGTTTGCGGGCGCGGCGCTCGCGCTCGCCCTTAGCGTGGCCAACGCGCTGCTCGAGGCGCGCGGGTGGCGCGAGACGCACCCCGCCCTAACCAGCCTCGTGCCGCTGCCCATGTGCGTGGGCATCGGCATGCTGATCCCCGCGGCCTCATCGATGGAGATGGCTCTCGGCGGACTGGTTGCCGCCTGGCTGGAGCGGCGCAGCCCCAGCCTGGCGAGCCGGAGACCGTTTGTGGCCGCGGGGCTCATCGCGGGAGGCGGGCTGGCGGCGCTCACACAGGTGATCATCAAGCTCGCCGGAGGCACGCCCCCGATGGTGGTGCACTTTGGAGCGTTCCAAAAGCCGGTGATGCTCTGACCGCGGTGTCTCGTGAGAGCGAGAGAGAAGAGTGTTGAAATGTGTCACCCAGACGTTAGCGAGAAATCGAACTCATCTCTTCTTTTTTTTCAACACGCGCTCACACGAGGGGCCATATATGCCATCATGCCACAGCTCCGACCTCCGGCGTCCACGCACCGGAGGTAGAGGCTTAGTCCTTAGAGCTCGAGAGCGCGATGTATAGAGCTCCCGCTCACTCATCGCTCTCCTCGAGTCGCGCTCTCTCTCAAAGACTACCCCGCCCACGTCGCCCCGAGACCGACCAAGGGAGGATGGGAGGACGGCACGCCGCCACCACACGAGAGGTTCAAAATTCTTCTTCTTCGCGATACAGTTGTACAGACATAGGAATTCAGCTCGCGCGAATCTTCCTCTTAAGGTGCCTCGGGCCAGTTGGGGGGCCAAACCCTGCCCACCCCCTAGAGCTCCAAGTAAGGCCCAGGTGTGGCCTAGGGCATCAGACCGGGGACCAAGAGGAGTCCAGTCTGAGCCATAGAGCCCATGTCCTTGCCCCCGAAGGTCGCGTTCAAATGCCCGGAACGGACGTTACACGACCGGGGCTGTGAGGCGCCTCTGGCTCTGCAGCTGGTGGTGCTGGTGGTGCTGCTCCATGTGCTGCTCCTGTCTCTATGTCACCGTTTCGTGGGGCCGACGTGCGCGGTGGCCTTCCTCGGCCCATCCTGGCAGCGCCTCGGCTGGTGCTCTCCTTCTCGCTGAAGGTGCTGCTGTTTTGCGCTCATTGTGTGGCTGCGCGGTTCGTTGCTCCCGGGGACCAGAGACCGGTGGTGACCCACCGGTTCGGTACGACCCGCAGCCTACTCCTACTACCGCGCGCGCGCACGCGCGGGCCGCCGCGGGCGCGGGCGGGGCGAGCGAGCGCACCATTGTCTCGGTTGGTCGTACGGCGGATCTTGGAGCCTTGGAGCACTTGGGACAACGATTTCTCGTTTTCCTGAAGAGTCTGCTCGCGCGCTGTCAGAAGCTCAGAAGCGCTGAGCTGACACTGACGCTCTAGCATGGCCTCGCGACGGCAACAGCAGATGCGAAGGGGCCAGGCGTGCTGCGCCGCCGCACGCCTTCGCGCCCACACCTTTTTTGCGGTGCTCTGCACCGCAGCGCGGCAGGGCGGCAACACTCGAGCAGAGTGTACACAAGCACTGAGACAGTCGCTCTCCCTCTGCCAGATGCCCGAGCCTGGCCACAAGGACGACACCGCGACGCGCGCGGTGGCCGACTTCCTGCGCAACGAGAAGGGCAGCGGCCTCCGCACCAAGGAGGCCGTGCAGTACGAAAAGGCGCGGGATCGCTCACTGCCGCTGCCGCTGCCGTCGTGCAGGCCCAGCGCTCACCGCCCCTCCTCGGCGCTCGTGTCCGCAGCGCGTCGAGTACTTCAAGGGCGCCAAGCTCATCGACGCCCTCGTCGGCCCAAAGTACACGGGCAAGGTTGCAAAGGAGTCTCCAGTCAAGTCTCGCGCCGAGGCGGCAAAGATTGGCCAGACGCTGCTCAGCCAGGCGCGCCGTTAGCGAGCAGGAGGGAGAGACAGGCAGCGTGCGCGTCGGATGCGTCCATGGTCCCGGTGGCATGCGTTCCGGCGAGCCAGCGGCGCGAGGGAGAGGGACGACCTCTCTCAAGCGTGTGCTCCGCCTCTCTGCCCCGCCCCGCAGGGGTACTTCCACCGCTCTCAGCGCGTGGCGCACGCGCATTCGCGGCGGTGGGAGCTTGAGATGACGAACGGCCCCTTCGAGGAGGACGGGCTGTACACGTGGGTGTACGAGGGCTCCAAGACGAAGCTCTACCTGCTGACGGGGCTGCTGCTGCTTGGTGCGCCGAGACGCTGCCTGCCCGGACTGTGACCAGTGAAGACGCGCAGCGCTTCACACTCTCCCGGCTGTGAGCAGGCGCGCTGGGGATGTGCATGATCCAGGCGGGCGTGCGGCCGCCTGTCACTCCCATCCTCTTCGCTCTCCTCTTCCTCGCCGTCGCTGCCCTCACCACCGCCGCCTCTCGCCGCCGCCGCCGCCGCTCTCCTCAACGCTGCCTCTCGCTCCTCTCCACTCGCCGACCGCTCTCCTCATGGCCGCACCGCATGGCATCTCGCCACCGCCCTCACACTTCGCTGCCACCCTTACCGCCGCCGTCGCCGCCGCCGCCCTTACCAACGCCGCCCTCGCCACCGCCCGCACCGCCACCGCCCGCACCGCCACCGCCCGCACCGCCACCGCCCTGCCGCAGATCTGGCCCCTCTGGATGAAGATCGGGGTGTGGTGGTGCAGCGTGACCTTCCTCACCACCTTTGGCGTGCTCTGCGTCGTTCGGCTCGGCCTCTTCATCCTGATGTGGATCGTCGGCTTCCGCGGCATCTGGTCCGAGACACCTCCGAGACACCTCCCGCGCCTCCCTCGCCGGCTCACGCTCCGTGCTACGTCCCACACTCCCGCCGTCGCTGCGCAGCTCGGGCCCCACTACGCGCCGCCCACTGCAGCCTCCTTGAGATGCCCCGGACGCGTCCCGCCAGGCTGTTTCCGAACCTGTTTGACGACAACCAGACATTTGCGGGCAGGCAGTGACTCGCCCTCAAGCTTGCCTCTCTCCTCCCTCTGCCTCTCTCCTCCCTCTGCCGCCATTCTCCTCCGGCCGTCGCTCCGTGTCTCGAGTGGAGCATGCGTGCAGCATCGCGTGCAGACCCAGCGCCTCACCTCGCCCCACCCCGGCCCGCCAGCTTCATGCCCATCATGGGCAAG
>NW_005200000.1:64127-65204 GCF_000372725.1 Emiliania huxleyi CCMP1516
TGCGCAAGAAGGAGAGCGAGGCGACGGACGAGCCGTCGTGGCAGTGAGCTTTAGCCGAGATGTAGCCGAGATGTGGCCGATGTGTAACCGAGGCGGTGGGGGTCTTGTGTTTCCTCGGAGGCTGCGGCGCCGCTCGTAGAGCGGCCATACTTCCGCGCCCCGGCTGCAGCCCGCCTCGCCTCGCCTCGTCCCGACAGGTTTGGGATGGTGAACATCTTCATCATCTTTGGGCTGGGCGGGCTCTGGTGTATGTCGATGGGCTTTTTCGACGGCGAGAACGTGCCCGATTTCGTCGCCAAGCGCGACGACCTGCAGTACTACTTCAAGGGCTTAGCTGCGCCCGAGGTTGCAAACGAGACGGCCGACGGCGACGGCCGCGACCCCTTCGCGGCGCCAGAGGAGGACGGCAGGGGACGGTTCTGACGCTGTCCTCCCACGCGCCCTCGTCGCTTCTCTCTCCCCTCTCGCCACCTCACAGCTCTAGACCTCACGTCTCGCACTAGCCGCGGCCCTTTTTGCAGGCGCGCCTCGCCGCTCTTATCTCCGCCATATCATGCGCCCCTTTTGACCGGGGCCGCGGCGCCGCGCTCTAGCCGTTAGCCATGTGTGGGAGCACACCGCGCCGGTGTTCGGTGGGAGGTTTGTGTACAAAGTCGAGTGTACCGTCGGTGCAACGGTCGGGGGCGTCGCTCGGGGCTCGGGCCCGACCCCGGGCTGGCGGGCGCGCCCGTGAGCGGTGAGCCGTGTGGGTGTGCGCGTGTGTGGGCCACACGCGCGCCGCTCCGGCTGCCCCAGCCGGTGCAGCTGGCAGCTCGCCGGAAACTCAGGAGCTCTCTGCTGTCCTGTGCAGTCTCTTCTCCTGTAAGCTGTATATCCTCACGCCCTCGATAGAGAGACCGCCGTATCGCGTATCGCGTATGGAGCTTGGACTTTGGAGTGGAAGCATGCCACCACGACGCACGAGCCGCGATAACACTCGAAGTACCGTCCAATCGAGCCGTCCCCTCTTTTACATACATAAATAAGGCTAGGGGTGAGAGAGATTTTTAGCAATACCAAATTGTTTGTTTAGGGGTG
>NW_005200000.1:65478-67147 GCF_000372725.1 Emiliania huxleyi CCMP1516
TGGCCGTGCTTGTGCTATGCGTCACGACTGCAGGCAGGTACAATGGGGACGAGAGATTGACCGTGCCGGTCGATCGCTCGCTCAACAAAGAGGGTCGAAGGATCTTTGAGGAGGAGCAGAGGGCCACAGCGTCCGAGCAGACTGCGCATGATCCGTCGCCGGTCGCAACATCCTGCGCCGACAAACGACACGAGTGCCCGCGCTGGGCAGCTCTCGGCGAGTGTGATGCTAACCCGCATTACATGCACCATTCGTGCTCCAGGGCGTGCGGGCGATGCGCCCAAGAGGCCTCGTGAGGCCTGTGGCTCCGAGTGTGCGAGGTTCAGAGGGAAGCTGTCCGGGTGGGTTCGAACGAAGCACTCATGAGAAACGGGGGTCATGGACGTGATATGTAGGATCTGGATTGCATGGGATTCATCCCCGTGACGTCGACTGGTGTCTGTCTCAGTGCTTGTGCACACTCTGCTCGAGTGTTAGGGCCGCCCTGCCGCGCTGCGGTGCACAGAGCACCGCAAAAAAGGTGTGGGCGCGAAGGCGTGCGGCGGCGCAGCACGCCTGGCCCCTTCGCATCTGCTGTTGCCGTCGCGAGGCCATGCTAGAGCGTCAGTGTCAGCTCAGCGCTTCTGAGCTTCTGACAGCGCGCGAGCAGACTCTTCAGGAAAACGAGAAATAGTTCTCCCTGTTTGCCGTGGAGATGCCGGATAGCGTGCGAAATCCAGAGCTCGGCAACCTTGCATTCACGTTTTGTTTAATAACTGCGTATTGCAAGAACGCAGCCGGGAAAGCCCCCAGCCCCACACAGGCCTTGGTTACCCCGACACGCTAAGCACCTCTCACGTACGTGCGCCTCACGTCAAGTCGTCAGCGGCGCTCAAAACTCAAATGCTCAATCACTAAGGTAAATTTCTCCACACACACAAAGTGGTGGGGCAAGGAGGGGCGACCCTCGGCCTCGCATCTCCACACCCGGACACGGGCAGCTGCCAGCGTGCCAGGAGCCCCACACGGCATTCACGTGTACGGACCGGTAACGCTATCGTACTTTGAGATTATACAGCGCGTAGTGTGTCAAAACAGGGAAGCAACCAACAACAAAAGAATTCGCCCGACGCGCCCCACGGCCAGCGCGTCCACGGACCACGCCGAGGCGCATAAGGAAATGCCTATGGAGTGTGAGCACATACAATGCTGCATGCAGTGCTGGCGATTTACTGGTATAGCCCCCCAGAACAATCAAACACTCTACGGCCAAAACAATCAAATGGTGGTAATATTTACCACGACTTCTGAAGCAAAATCTGACTAAAATCTGAGAAATCGGCAAAATACCGGGTATTTCCCAGGTATACCCGGATTTCCCCAGGTATACCCGCAAAATACCCGGTATTTTGCCAATTTGGCTGAATTTGGCCGCAAACCAGCCTCAGACTCGGCTCAGATCCCGAAAATTTGATGATTCCACGGAGTTTCGTAATTTACCATACCACTCTCTGCTCATACCATACCACTCCCTAGGAGAATCAAATAAGTGGTAAATACCACTCATTTACCAGTAAATCGCCAGCACTGGCTGCATGACGGCATGTGCCACACCGATCATGCCCCCTGCGCGAGCGGGGCAGGGTGCGCGCGGCCTGGCGCGCCGCCCCACACACTGATGAGGGAGGGT
>NW_005200000.1:67347-69342 GCF_000372725.1 Emiliania huxleyi CCMP1516
ATAGGGGACCCTGGGCCTTACCCCGGCCCCTGTGCCACGAACGACCGACGGGGAGAAGTTCTTTTTTGCCCCCCCCCCCCCCCCTCCCCTGCCTATGATGGTTGAGTTCGTTCGTCCGTTGGTTTGGTTAATTCGAGGCGTCTCCGTACCGCGGCGTTCATCCTCGGCCCCCCCCTCTCTAACGAGACTTCTATGAGTATTCCAAACCGACCGTTACCCAATTAGCAATTTCGGCGTCAGAGGGGCCGTGAGACAGCCGAGCCGTGAGACAGCCGAGCCGGCCGGACCAACACTTGGGTCGCATGTTAACCTCAGCCTCGCCACCTGTCCCAATTTATCCGAAAGCTGGTGGGGTAAAGCGGCGGAGGAGGTATGACGGCGCCTTCAAGCTGAAGGTCGTTCAGCAAGCGCTCAAACGACCGCTGGGCTGCCGGGTCAAGCCCACCTGCCGCGAATTTCCTGGAGTCGATCCGGTACGAGATGCCTTCCCGTCCTCCTGCCGTCATCCCCCGCTTAGCACCCCCCCCCCCCCCTCTCCCCGGGCAGGTTCAACTACGCAAGTGGATCAAGGCCTTTGAAGCGAGCAAATCTCCGCCCCCGCCACACCCTGCCCGGGCCGTGGGCATTGGGGGCTGCTTGCCGAGCAGCGCCGGCTGCACGCTCGAGAAGTGTAGCGAGCTGCACACGGTTCCATTCCCGACCACCATCGGCATTCCTCTTTTTTTCTTCATGGGCATCAACACGCCAGGAGCACGTCACTATGGCTGGCAGATCACCCCCGCTGTCGCTGACTGGGGGCTTCCCCGCTCGATGGCAGCACCTGTCCCGCCCATGCCCTCGTCGCAGCCAGCGCCGCCGTCTGCGCCGCTGCAGCCGCCGCCGCCGCCGCCGCCGCCGCCAAAAAGTCCGCCGATGGTAACCACGCACGCGACGAGTTTTGAGGCGGCAGCGGCAGCGGTGTCCGGTGATGCTCACTCTATCTGCCTGAGCACGGAGCGCACGGCCCCGGCCGCCGCCCGGGGGCGGAGCACGGAACACCAACGCCGAGGACCGGTGGACTAGATATGAAGATATGAGAGAAACACATCGCGTCGTGCGCGCGCGTGCGTCGCGGGATCTGCAATTGCGTGTGTGTGTGTGGCATCTCGTCGTCGGGCTCTGCTGTTCGCACGTCTCTCCAAGTCCAGCGCGAGCGCAGCGCCAGGCTCTAAGTGCGCCAGAGCCGTAGCGTACTCATGTCTCTCCAAGTCCAGCGCGAGCGCAGCGCCAGGCTCTAAATGCGCCAGAGCCGTAGCGTACTCATGTCCATGGTATTGGTATATGAAAAACCCACTCTCGCGGATCTGATATGTGATATCGACCGCTCCGCTGCACCCTCGTGCCCGTCGCCACCCGCACCGAACCGGCTCGCTCGCACATTTTTTAGTGCGGCCTGCGCCACCCCCAAGCCCCATGGATGCCACCCTTTCCACATTTTTTTAGTACATGTAAACTGCCTCTGTCCCGGCGGCACCACGCCGCGACCAGTTCTGTGGCAGCCAGAGCTCGCATTGCTGCCAGCGGCTCCGGTCGGGGATGATTTGCGTGTTGTACGGCTGCGCCAAGATCCCGCGCTGCACGAGGCGGCACCGGTTCTTGACCATGCGCGGCTGCAAGTCGCGGTTGTCGAACGAGCACGGCTTGTGGTGGCAGTAGGCCGCGATGGTTGCGTGCGGCGTCCACAGCCGCTCCGCGAGGACCGACGCGCGCAGCCACAGCTTCTGGTCGAGGAAGAGCTCGTCGGCAACCTCGCCCCACAAGCAAGCCTCCGCACCGAGCACGCGCGACTCCTCCTCCGCGCTCAGCCCGGGCGGCACCAGCTGCGCGTTGATCACCTCCTCCCACACGGTCGCTCTCCCGCCGGTAGAGTAGCCGCCGTCAAAGTAGAAGCCCGATGAGCGGACCGCGCGTCCGCCGGACCGCACGACCGCCGCCATCTCTGCCCTACCGGCCTCG
>NW_005200000.1:69442-71998 GCF_000372725.1 Emiliania huxleyi CCMP1516
CTGCACCTCCTTGCCGTGCTCGGCCGCGGCCGCGTCGCGCCTCCTCTCGAAGGGGACGAGCCGTCACGCAAGTCGGTCGCGCCTTGCTCCCGCATCCACGCGCGCACCGACGCCTGGCGGACGAGTCGTGGACGCGTCAAAAGACGTGCTGCGGGCGTGCCACTGACTGTCTCGGAATGTGTCGCTCGCCGAGCGGTTGAGGCAACGCACGTCCACCTCGTCGCCTCCAAAGTGCATGACTCGGTCGGGGAAGCGGGCGCCGAACTCTGCGATCAGCTGGCCGAGGAAGCGCCACGTCGCCTGCGGGCAAGGCTCCGAGAAGGGTCACGGCTCCCGCGACCGGCTCGGCGAGCGGAGCGCCACAGCCGCCTCCAGCGTCGGGTCGAGCAGCCAGGCGCGGCCGCCGTAGTCGCCGGCCGGGCCGCGGCCGCACCGCACGAAGAGGTCTGGCCGCGCGAGGGCCCACGAGGAGGCGTGCCCGGGCAAGTCCAGCTCGAGGACGACGCGCACGCCTCGCATGCGCGCGTACTGCACGACCGCTTCCTGGTCCGCCACGCTGTACAAGCCCGCGCTCACGCCCACGGCGGACGCATAGCTGCCGCGCGCGGCGAGCGCGGGGAAGGCTGTGCTACCCATCGGGAAGGCGTCCTCGTCCGAGGCGTGCCAGTGCAGCGTGTTCATCCGGCTGTAGGCGAGCGCGTCGATCTGCCGGAGCAGGGCCGGCACGCTGAGCCAGTGCCGGGCCGTGTCGACCATCACGCCACGGCTCACAAACGCTGGCTTGTCATCGATCTGCCACGGCGCCTTGCGAAGCTCATACCAGCGGTCCGACGGAGAGTACTCGACCAGCTGGGAGAGAGTCTCGAGGCCGCGCAGCGCGCCCCAGACCGTCCTGGCCGACAGGCGGCAGTCCGCGTCGGCGGCCACTCGCAGCGAATAGCTCTCGTCGTCGCCGAGCTGAAAGGAGCCGTCGCTGGAATTGGCCACCGAGACGGAGCAGTCGGTCAGCGTTGTCGCGGCGGTGGCCGGCGAGCTCCCGCTGCCCCACGCAAACATGATGCGCCGGTAGCGCGCGAGCGCTGCGCTGAGCACCTCGGACGGAGCGGTGGCCGCGGCGAGCGTAAAGGCGAAGCGGCCCGGGTCGACGCGGAGAGTGGCGGTTCCGTTTGTGAAGCGGTAGGGCGTGGGAAGGAGTGGATGGACGGCGTCGGGGTCGATCGGCGCCATTTTTTCGCAGCGCCGCTTTTTCTGGAAGTGTACTTGTTTGTTGTCACTTGTAGAGTGTGCGCGCGCGCGCCCTCGCACGACACTGGACTGGCGCGCAGTGGCAGAGACACTGGGGTGCACCCGTGTGATAAAAGAATTTCCGCGATATTGGAAAGTAAATCAGAAGGCTCGGAAGGCGAGGTGCAGCAGGAGGCGGTCCGCAGGGTATGCGGCGCGCTCGGCATGAGGGAGCAGTTTGAGGCGGCGATGGCGGCGGGCGAGCTGCTCGAGATGCTCGAGAGCTTGCCGCGAGGGGCGGTCGAGGCCTCTGTCCGACAGATGCGGGGTTACAACCGCACGGGCGAGTGGCCAGAGCCCATTCTCACCAGCCCTGCCCCGCAGCGCGGCCGCTCGCCAAGCCCCGTCGATGAGTGGTCAGATGGTTAGTGCCCGAGAGCGAGGGGTCCGGGGGGGAGCACAAACATAGGACGCCCAGCCTTGCCCTCGTGCCGCCGAGTGCATATCCTATGCGAGAGAGATCCCCTGTGCCCTGTGCCCAGCCCTCTCCGCGCGGCGATGCGCCCTCCCCCCTCGCTTTTGCAAAATCCTGCAAAGGTGGGGACGTGTCTGTCCTCGACCCAGCCCTAGCTTGGGATGTCCGTTGTATTTATTTATTTATTTAGAAGGCTCGGAACAGGGCGGACTGGCGCTGCTCTACCACTAACACAGGCAAATGATAAAAGAAGGGAAGGGCCTCCGTGGTATCTCATGAGGTCACTATTGTTCATCGGCGAGGCCCGTCCTCCGCATGCACACGTTCCTGCAGGGCGCCCAGCTCACGCCCCGCCCCGGCCACCACCACGGATCGGCGCAGCACTCCTCGCCGTCGCAGACGCCCTCCGCGGCGTATCCTAGCTCCGCGTACAGCGCGCGCGCCGGCCGGTTCTCCTCGCCGACCAGCAGGAGCAGCTCGTCAAAGCCCCACTCCGCCGCCAGCGCCTCGGCGCGCGCCACCAGTCGGCTGCCGATCCTCTTCCTGCGGAAGTCGGGGAGGACGGCCAGGTTCGAGAGGAGCGGCCTCACCGCCATCGAGCGCCGCTCCTCTCTCCGCATGCTCGAGAGGAGCCGCTCACCGCGCCCGTCCGGCGTGAGGGAGAGGGCCTGCAGGCCGCACACGCCGACGAGGCGGTCGCCGTCCTCGGCAAGCAGCAGGGCAGACCGGCCGACCGCCGAGGGAGCCCGGCGGCTCTCGCCGGCAAAGGCGCGCACGAGGTCCGCCTCGGTCTCGCGAGCCAGCGTCGCCCTCGCCGCCTCCGAGGCCGGCTCAAACATGGTGACGGAGAGGAGCGC
>NW_005200000.1:73507-74528 GCF_000372725.1 Emiliania huxleyi CCMP1516
GCCGTGTGGTTGGCTTTGGCGAGAGGACGAGCATCTTTGCGCTCGCAGCCAGCATCCCCACCGCCGGGGAGGCGGGGCCGGGCGAGGGCGCCAGACTCACCCCCGCCTCGGTGTGGGCCGCCGTCGAGCGCAGCTTGGGCAAGAGCGACGCGGAGATGGCGGAGGCGACGGGCGCCGATTCGCTGCACGACGAGGAGGACCTCGTCCTCCCAAAGCTGCTCCTCCTGCACACCATCATGCGGCGGCTCGGCGTCGACGGGGTGCGGTACGTCCGCACCATGGGGAACGCCGAGGGCGTGCTGGTGTATGAACCCCTGTGGTCCGGTTCCGGTGAGGGTGTACCGTGACACGAGAAATTATTCTTGCCGCCGGGTTTCACACTCTGTTGGGTCATGACCCCGCGGCGCCGACCAAGCGTCGCTCGAGGGCGACGCGCCGGCCGAGGAGGAGGGCGACAGGCCCAAGCCGGTACTGTGCGACGCTGGCCGCTGCGACTCAGATGATGGAGCCGGACACCGAGCACTGGTCGTGGTCAATCTTCCGTACGTGGCAGCTTGCCCTCGTCTTTCTCCTGCCCTCGACGCTTTTCTTCGCCGCGTCCATCGCGACTGCGGTCCGGCTGCACAGCCGAGGTATGCTCTTCACAGGTTCGCGGTGGTTGCCGCAGGCCATCGATGTGCGCCGCCTCCTCGCCGACGGCCTGTACGTCGACACCCAGCGTGTCAGGACTGCAAAGGAGATGATTGCCGCCCATCGCGCTACGCCGGCACGGATAACGAGCAACTTCCTCGCCAGAAGCCGGCCGCTCGGACCACACACGGCGATCACCGAGGCCGACGTTCGCGCGGCGTACTCTCCGCACGCGACACTTCCGGACGGTGAGGAACTGCTCGCCGACGGTGTGGTGCTGCTCCTCCGGCTCGCGTGCCTGTTGGTGGCGAGCGGGCAGGCGACCGTTGAGATAGAGCTGCTGCTCGCTTCCATCTGCCAGCGCCTCTCGCTGCGCGGCGCGGTGGTCCAG
>NW_005200000.1:75453-77264 GCF_000372725.1 Emiliania huxleyi CCMP1516
TAGCGAGCGGATCGGACGATTCGCAGGCGTCGCCGCTCCTGTCCTTTCGACATCAGTAGCAACTGCCAACCCCTGCTTACGGAGGCTCTCAGGCGGAGGCGGAGGAGGGCCGTCGACACTCTAGCGCTTCGAGCACGGAGGGGCGGATGACATTTTTCGGAGACCAGCGGCGCAATTTTGGGCGAGGAGAGGGCGACTGGATCTTTGGGCTGCACCTTGGAGATGCCGCGCGCTCGTGGCTCCAGTCAAGGTATCGCAGGCTCGACGCGGTGGCTGCGGTCTAGCATGGACCATGGAGCATGGTCACCCGCGCAGCACCGGGGGACCGGGACCGGGGGCCAGCCCACACAGCCCGCACACATATACAGTGCAACACACAAAGATTTTTTACGGGTTTAACTGAACAGAGAGTCCCTGGATCATGTGTCACGGAGCTGTGAGCCTGTCGCCCTCTTTTTTCGGCCAAGACACCGCTGTGAGCCACCGTGCTAATAGCGCCGCCCCTTCTTGACCACGATGAAGTCCTCCAAGTCAGCGAACGAGTCGCCGCCGCCGTAGCCCTGCGCGAGCTCCGAGTCGATGAAGGTGTTGCGACTCCGCATCCGCCGGCCGGATTTGCCCCCCTCTGGCGCAGGCACATCGTCGGCCTCGTAGTTGGCGTCCTCGTCGTCGCCGGCGCTAGCGGCAACCGCGAGCGTCGCGCCGTCCGCCTGCTGCCCCGCCCTCCACGCCCGCTCGACCTGCTCGAGGAGCTCTCCGCACTCGCGCCAGCTCGCGGCGTGCGGCGCCAAGACGTCGCAGAGCTGCAGCTGCAGCCGCTCCGCAGCGTAGAGAGCCGACGGCACCCGCCTGCGGCTCGCCGACGGCCAGCCCGACCTGCGGGCACGGAGCCAGCCGCAGTAGGCCTCGAGGAGCGTCGCGAGCTCCCGCCACGCCGAGAGCCAACCGCTCGCGCCTCGCCACGAATCGAGAGCCGCAGCGCCGCTGCCGCCGTGACCGCAGCCGCCGCCGACTCCGCCGCGTCGCAGCGAGCTGCACACACGCGTGGCGAGAGCCAACGCGGCGTTGACCATCGCAATCAGCCGCGTCGCAACCACCGGCGCGAGCGGCCCCCCACCCAGTCTGCCCTCCGCGCCGGCGCTCGGCTCAGAGGGGGGCGGGGCGGCTGGGTCGGCGGCCGAGTCGGCGGCGGCGAGGTCCGCACGGAAGACGGCGCGAGCCACCGCGCTGAGCGTCGCAAAGTAGGAGCAGTGGCGGGCCGCGGCGAGCGGGCCAGTGCCGCACGCCGGCTGGAGCGGGGCAGAGCGCCGGACGTGGTCGAAGATCTCGAGGAGCGCGCCGGTGCGCGACGCGTCGGACGCGCAGAGCTGCATGCCGCAAGGCTCTCCGGCGCCGCACTCCGCGCCCCCTCTCGCCGCGCCTTGCTCAGCCTCCACCCGAGAGGCGTCGGCGGGCCCAGCAGGCTCAGCGGGCGGCTCAGCGGCCTCGGCAAGCGGCGATCCGCCCAGCGCGGCCGTGCAGAGCTCGATTGCTGTGTCGATCGACGAGTCGAGCGGCGAACCACGCTCGCGCGCGGGCCCGCCCAGCGGCGGAGGCGGGTGCTGGAGCAGGAGGCGGAGCAGAGGTCGGAGCGCCGCGGGCTGCGGGATGGCGTACGTGGTGAGGAGGTGCCGCACGCAGGCTGCCTATGGGGAGGTTCCGGAGAAGGCTCGTTGAGGGCTCGCTAGGCGGCGAGGAGGGGCGGCCGCGGGCTGCCGCGCGAGCCGCCCGTCGGGCGGGAGAGGTGTGGAGGAGGGGGGTGAGGAGGTCAA